>NC_079509.1:31480901-31753398 GCF_030052815.1 Hevea brasiliensis | reverse complement strand
CAATAATCGAAATCAATGAGGAGGAAGCTAGTGAATAATGAGTACTCATCCACACTCACCTCGGTGGGAAGTCAAAGGGAGGAACATAATCACACTCACCCGGTGATAAGTCAAAGAGGGAGGAATATATCAACAGTATCATGCCAAATGTGAATCAAAACAATTTCAAATCACAATATTTCATACAAACCATAAATCACATTTTATCTCAAAATTTCCATTTGCAAAGTTAGCAATACAATAAGTTCCAAATAATATTCCCAAAACCAAAGCAATCAAAACTTATTCATAACTCATTTCTCTACATAAATTTGCTAGTAAAAGCGATGAATATAAAAGTATTGTGCGGACACAATTTAAAACTATAATGTTGAATTAAATTTTTAAGTAGAAAATGAGAAGTCAAACTTATTGTGCACAAACACAATTTAAAATAATAACATAGAAATAATCATAATTTATTTCAATTGAAAAATTCAGAAGAAATACTTATTATGCACAAACATAATTTAAAACAATAATGTACAATAGTCATAATTCATTTCAATTGAAAAATTCAAAAGAAATAGTCGTTGTGCACAAACACAATTTAAAATAATAACATAGATATAATCATAATTTATTTCAATTAAAAAATTCAAAAGAAATACTTATTATGCACAAATACAATTTAAAACAATAAAATACAATTAATCATAATTTATTTCAATTGAAAAATTCAAAAGAAATAATTATTGTGCACAAACATAATTTAAAACAATACAAATAATCGTAATTTATTCAATTGAAAAATTCAACGAATTAATTATTGTGCACAAGCACAATTTAAAACAATACAAATAATCATAGTTTATTCCAATTGAAAAATTCAAAAGAATTAATTATTGTGCACAAACCTCGATAAGCGTCTCTTGGCTCTGTTTGATGTTTTCTTCCCTCCACGAGTCTTTGCAAACTGAAAAACACAATTTGAAGTGTTTGATACTCATTTAAATGTCTCTAACGATAATGCTTGATAATTAATTCCTTTGAATTCATTTATTCGCTTAGTCAACCTACTATATCGACCCTTGGTACATTCTAGGTAATTTAGGTTTTAATGTCATTAATATGTCACATTCGATAGTCTTTTAGGGTTGGTATATGTTACCAAATTCATTTAGTGTATCTTTGCATTTTCTTGCGATTTCTTTGGATTAGGGATATTAGTTGACCTAGCCGGACGACCTAGTTGCCTCGGTTTTCGGGTTTTAGTCAAAACTATAAACTTGTAAATCTATGTCTTATTGCACGCGGGGCAAATTTTCAGGTCATTCTGAGTTATGTAGGCCAAGTTATGGTCATTTTACTATTGCTGGTCAAATTGCACCAAAATTGGTCATTTTAGGTCACTTTAGGTCATTTTAGGTTCGGCCAGTTTTTGGACCCGAACTTGTGCAAGCTGTTTGACTTGCTTATGGTCATTTTCTGGGTTTGGTGTCTTCATAAGACTTGTAGATATGGTTCTTAACTATTCATGGTTAAAATTTCAGGTCAATTGGACCTGTTTTGAGTGAGTTATGGTCTAAACACTAACTGCTGCCCAAATGGTCAGTTTTCAGGCCTCAATTGCACTTAATCCGGATTTGGTCATTTTCAAGCTACCTTGCAAGCAGAATTTTGGCAAGCTTCCTTCATGAAAGTTGGCACATTTTGTGCCTAGTTTCACCTCAATTTGTCTCATACCAATTGGAGCCACACACTTAAAGTTATAGGCCTAAAACACAAACTGCCTTATTGCAATTCTTGCATACATATCAAACATCACTTTTAACACTCACCAAACTTAACATTCAAACTAATTCTGGTTGTACCATGACCTAAACATAATTCACAACACATTATAGGTCGTTTTGGCAGCTTACAATTACATTCAATGTGCACCAACAAGTGCAGAATTTGCCCAACTCAATTTACAACAATTTAACTCCATAACCAAGCTCATTCACATGTCCAACCTTCACACCACTATACATACATTCAAACTGCCATAACAACCAACACATTTTAACATCATTATTCCATAAACCAAGCATGAATTCCAGCACTCTTCAAGGGTTAGTAAACTGCCACAATGGTACACTTACATTCCATTACTTTCTAAGCTTTAAATTTCATTTTACATTTACATATACTAAGTATACATCACCTAAACAATTTCCTACACAATATACATTTAATCAATCATTTAATTCACCATTTACAAGCACAAATAACCTGCCTTCAAGGTATTTCTATGGCTGCCAAAATTACACATTCCCATTCAACATCAAACCTCAAAAATTTCTTCATAATTCAAACACCCATAACATGCTTACAAACTTTAACAAAGCAATATTCAAAAATACAAACTTACCACTTTGGAAATTCTTCAAAACTCCTCCAAAACTTGGTCTTCTTGCTGCCTATTTACTGCCCATTGTGTAAGGATCACTTTTAATGGAGAGACTTACAAGAAATTATGGCTTGAAAGTGAAGATTGGAGTTCATGCATGGAGCTTGGAAGCTTTGGCCATGGAGTTCTTCTTGGGAGCAAATCGGCTGCTGTTTGGGAAGGTTGAAGAAGATGACAATCTGTCCAAAAATGAGGATGTAGTGGTCCACTTAGGTGAGTTAGTGGAGCACCATGGGTGATTAAATATTTATTTAATCTTAAATTCCCAATTTCTCACATTAAGCTCCCAATTTTTTCTATTTACTTTAGGTACCACCAATTTAATTTTTCATGACATTTTCCAAGTGTAATATCATGTATTTTTAATGGAAATTTAAGTCAAAAGACAACTCGGGGTGTCAAATGACCACAATGCCCCTGTTCGGGTTGCATTCCCGATTTTTCGGTATCTGGGTTTTGTCCAGTTTTGATTTCTCACTTTTCTTTGTACTAATGATTTAATTTTTCTTTAATATTTCTTATGATATTTATACTTCAATAGGTGTCTCTTTAAGTCTTAAAAATATTTTCCCGGGTTTCCCGCGGTCCAAGGCTGTCAACGGTCCACGCTGTGACTTCCCCGTGCGGTCACCCATCGCTAGGGTTCTCGGCTCGCTTAACTTGGTTACATTTCTTTACTATTATTTTTCCTTTGTTTTTCTTGTATTTTCTTTTCTTGTATTTCATTATTTAATGTCTCCTCACTCATATCGAAGTGTAGTTCTAGGCATTCTAGCTGTCCGGACAACATTGGTCACCGAAACAGTAGAACGCACTACCAAACTTAGGGGTGTTATAGTTTTGGAAGCCAAAAATTGGAGAATTGATCAAATGGTATATTTGAAAAATGGTCATTTGTGACCAATTGAGGTATGTTGGAAGTGTTAGAATTAGGTTCAAATTCGGATTGATTAGGGACATACTACAGACAGCATGACCAAGGTCCCTTTAGGGACCAAAACTGAAAATTTACATGCCCAATTGGTGTGAGGCTAATTGGGAATGAAACTAGACACGAAATGACAAATTTTTTATCCAGGAATCATGTCCAAAAAGTGACTAAAACCTAGTGAACAAATTGACCGAATCCGGATTAGGCAATCTGACCTGTACAAAACTAACTAAATGAATAGTATTTGTTCATTTGGCCATAACTTGGGCTAAATGATCTGAAATTTTACCAGTGGAAAGCTGAGATATAGGCCTAAAACTTTCATGAGAACACAAACCCAAATTTTGAAGGAACGAAAGCGTGAAAAACACAAGTTTATACCATTGAATTCAAAATTTTCACCTAGGGTCACATGCATCATGCAAGATTTATTTTTATCTATTTGATTTCAATGATAAACAACATATTAAAACTCTTTTAATATGTTTTTGGATCTGTATTTGCCATTTAAGATTTTAAAATTAATCAGTTTTATTTTAGAACCTAGATTAAATCAAGAACGATTACACTAACCTCTTGATGCAACTGCGGCGTGTCTGCGCTTTTGAGATCGTCTTGAGGACACGGATGTTGTCCCTCTAGCTTGTCCATACCAGGAACACCTATGGCAGCCCTTGAACAGCTTCTAAAGCCTTTTCTATTAATTAGAAATTCAAGTTCTGCCTTTTAAGAGATTAGAGATGTAAACAGGACACTAGAAACAATTTCTAGTGTTCTTAATTCAAGAGATTGATGGCTAATCTCTTTGAATTGATGAGAGATGAAGAAGAATAGATGAAAAGCCTCAAAGTGGCGTGACAAAGGAGAGGAGTGGCTGCTGGTTATTTTTCTTTTCATAACCACACTTAAATAGCTAGGTTAACACATTAAACCCTTGCCACATGTCACCCTTTGATTAGCTCTAAGTTTAAGTGACCCAATCACATTGTGCCAAGTGTCAAACCTATATTTAATCTTGATTTTAATCATCTTACATGATTAAAAAACATTTGGCAAGCTTATGTGTAATCCCATGTGTCACCATCTCATGGTGCCACGTGTCACACTGTGAAATGACCAAAATGCCTCTGTGTCTTAATTTTGAGTTCTTAACCCAAAATAATTATTTTTCTTCCTCTAATTAATTTATATCAAATATAAATTAATTAATTAATCTCTATTAATTAATTTCTCATTAATTAAATTCATATTTAAACACTTTAAATATGAATTTAATTTATACTAAACATCTAATAATCTAGATTTGGTTTCAAGTCACGCTAGGGACTCTGCAATTTAATTGCAAACCAAACCTATTTAATTAATCAATTAAACTCTTTAATTAATTAATTAAATCATATTTAAATAGGTGATAACTTGTGTATGTGTGTGACTTACTAGGCTCATCAGTAATTGGTAATGAGACATGATATCAACTCTTAATATCATCAGAACTCTTTCTTACCATAAATGATTTCTCTAAATCATTTTATGCACCTTATAGACCATGGTTAACACCTAGCATAGCATGCCATGGCCACCCAATTAGTAATAAGGTTTACCTTAAATGAAACTATAATCATATGTTACCATGCACTAGAATCTCTCTGTTACAAGATCCCAACTCAAGCTGCAGTCATGGTTTATGTCAAACTCCATTTGCTATGAATATTATGTTCTCTTTTAATTCCAGTTCTTGATTAAAAAGATTTTCTCATCAGAAACTCTTTTCTGAATAAATCTATCTGTCCTGGCCAGGAACTTGAAACATCAAGAACAATTAAATGAACATAGGATTTTATCTCTATTTACTTAGAGGAACATATTCCATCTTGATCAACACCTACCTCCATATATAACTAGTAGGAGCCAACACATGCCCACATACCCATACATAGTACAAGTATGAAAGCAGTATCAAATTCAAACTACCTATATGCAAGATAACTGTGCTATCTCAAGTCTAAAGATTATATGCACTGATATGATTTATGACAAAACATTGACAAGAGTAAACTCCATGTGCTTGTCATAAGTGTCACTGGTTCGGCCTACTTATCATTTATAAGTGCCTATCATGTTTGTTATATGGCATGAGACTCACCATTCCATCTTATTTATATCTCATATAAATAACTTGGGAACAAACATGAATACAATCTTTCTGGATAAGTCACGTCCTTATTATGAAGTATCCTCGATTGTGAACCTATTTATGATACTTTGTGCTAGAAATATTGTCACTCATATTCTTAACAACTTAAGAATAATATTTCTAACAAAATATCAATGGACCTTTTCTATAACACATAAATATATTATGTAAACGGAAAAGTGGAAATGCCTTTTATTAATAAAAATATGTACAAGATACATACTAAATGATATGCTCTAGGGCATACTACTAACAATCTCCCACTAGCACTAAAGCCATTCATTACAATATCTTAGACCTATCTTCTCAAGATGTCGGTCTAACTGAGTCTGTGACATAGGCTTAGTGAATGGATCAGCTGGATTTTCAGCTGATGCTATTTTCTGCATGGCTACATCTCCTCGCCCAACTATTTCTCTGATAATGTGGTAGCACCTTTCTATGTATTTGGATTTCTGGTGAGACCTTGGTTCGTTAGCCTGTATGACTGCTCCATTATTGTCACAGTGTAGTGGAACTGCTGACTCAATGGAAGGAACTACTGTAAGTTTTGTCACGAACTTCTTTATCCAAATAGCTTCCTTTGCAGCATCTGATGCAACAATATACTCAGCCTCTGTAATGGAATCTGCAGTCGTGCTCTGTTTGGAACTCTTCCAACTGACTGCACCTCTATTACAAATGAACACATATCCAGAGGTAGACTTTCTATCATCGATATCTGATTGGAAATTAGAATCAGTATAACCATCCAATTGCAAGTCTCCACCTCCATAAATCAAGAATAAATCCTTAGTTCTTCTCAAGTACTTAAGAATATTCTTGTGACTATCGATGTTCCAAACCTGGATTGGATTGATACCTGCTAGTCAAACTAATAGCATATGCAATATCTGGCCTAGTACACAATATTGCATACATTAAACTTCCAATCGCCGAAGCATATGGAATCCTGGCCATTTTATCTCTTTCTTCAGGTGTCTTTGGAGACATCTCTTTAGAAAGGTGGATACCATGTCTCATTGGTAACAATCCTCTCTTGGAATCAAGCATGTTAAACCTCTTTAACACCTTTTCCAAGTATAGACTTTGGGATAAACCAATTATTCTTTTCGCTCTATCTCTATAGATGCGAATCCCAAGAATATAGGTTGCCTCCCCTAAGTCTTTCATGGAGAATGTATTTGACAACCATACCTTTATAGTCGTCAACATACCTGTGTCATTACCCATCAATAGTATGTCATCCACATATAAGACAAGGAAAGTGATAGCATTGTCACTAACCTTCTTATTACACATGGCTCATCCTCATTTTTTATAAAACCAAAGGATTTAATGGCTTCATCAAAACGGATATTCCAACTCCTCGAAGCTTGTTTCAACCCATAAATGGATCGCTTTAGCTTGCATACTTTGGAACCATCTTGGGATTCAAAACCCCTAGGTTGTTCCATAAAAATGTTTTCTTCAATGTATCCACTGAGAAAAGCTGTTTTGACATCCATCTGCCAAATCTCATAATCATAGTATGCAGCTATTGCTAATAAAATCCTAATTGATTTAAGCATGGCAACAAGCGAGAAAGTCTCCTTATAGTCGATTCCTTGCCTTTAGCGAAACCCTTTCGCTACTAGCCTTGCCTTATAGGTCTCTACCTTTCCATCATAACCAATTTTCTTCTTGAAAACCCATTTGTTCCCTATAGGTACAATACCTTCAGGTGGGTCAACAAGATCCCAAACTTGATTCTTATACATGGAATCAATCTTGGATTTCATAGCATCAATCCATTTTGAAGAGTCTATATCTGATATAGCTTCTTCATAAGTAAGTGAATCATCTCCATGATCTACTTCTTCATGACTAGACAACTCTTGTTCTTCTTCATGAAGAAAACCATATCTCACTGGTGGGTGAGATACCCTGGTTGTTCTACGAGGAACAGCTGTAGATGTTTCATCAACGGGTATAGGTTGACTAGATGGATCTATATCCATCGATGCATTGGTTGTTAAAAATTCTCCAATTCTAACTCTATGTGCCTTCCTTTGCCTCCTTCTTGAACAAACTGTTGTTCAAGAAATGTGGCATCTGTACTTATCACAACCTTTTTGTGAAGTAGGCAAATAAAAATAATATCCAAAACTATCTTTTGGATATCCAACAAATCGACCTTTTTCTGATCTGGTCTCCAATTTATCGGTGTTCGGTTTTTGATATAAAATTTGGACAACCCCAAATCTTAACATGCTTAAGACTTGGTTTTCTTCCATGCCATATTTCATAAGGTGTGGAAGAAACTGATTTTGATGGAATCCTATTCAGAATATATAAAGCTGATTCTAATACAAATCCCCAAAAGAAGATTGTCATATCAGTATAGCTCATCATACTACGTACCATATCCAAAAGGGTACGATTTCTCCTTTTAGATACATTATTCAGTTGTGGCATACCTGGAGGAGTCAACTGATAAACAATGCCATGCTCTCTCAAGTATTCATCAAATTCAGTACTCAAATATTCACCTCCACGATCTGATCGAAGAGCTTTAATACTCTTTCCTGTTTGATTTTCTACTTCAGATTTAAATTCTTTGAACTTTTCAAAAGATTCATGTTTGTATTTCATCAAATACAAATACCCATACCTTGATTTATCATCAGTAAAGGTAATAAAATAATGAAAACCCCCCCTAGCCATTTCTTTAAATGGACCACATACATCACTATGTATTAGCTCCAAAATATTTTCAGCTCTTAGCCTTTGTCCAACAAAGGGTGATCTAGTCATTTTGCCCTGAAGGCAAGATTCACAAGTTGGAGTAAGCTCAGAGCCCAATGAGGATACAATCCCCATTTTCTCCAATTTTGTAATCCTATCTTCTGCAACATGACATAACCTTAAGTGCCAAACATATTTTGAACTTGAGTTGGTTTTCACCATGGCATTGCATTCATTTAGATTGCTATACTCTGGCCAGTGGAAACACTTTCTTACTGGCAATGGAAACACTTTCCTGTTGGCAATGGAAACACTTTCCTATTGGCAGTGGAAACAATTTCCTTTTCCTTTGTCAGCTTTGGTCTTCCCTTTCTGCTTAGCTATTTTCTTGGAAGGACCAGGAATCTGAGGTTTCTTTTTCTTATTGCCCTTCTTCTTGTTGGACTTTCCAGCAGAAGAAGATGCAACCAAAGCTACCTCTTTTCCTTTATTGCCTGGCATATTCTTTTGGGCAATAACCAACATGTTGAGTAAACCAGCTAAGGTGCATTCCTGTTTAGTCATATGGAAATTTGTCACAAAATTCCCAAAAGACTTAGGAAGGGACTGAAGGATCAAATCTGTCTATAGTTGGAAATCCATGTTGAAGTCAAGATGTTCCAACTGCTCAATCAGCCGAATCATCTTGTGGACATGATCCCCAACATTCTGTCCCTCAGACAACCTCATACGGAATAGCTATCTAGATATCTCATACCTAGCATTCCTGCTGTGCTCACCATACAACTCTTGTAGGTGAAGGAGGATCTCACTCGCACTCTGCATGTTCTCATGTTGCTTTTGTAACTCATTACTCATGGAAGCAAGCATGTAACACTTAGCTCTCATATCATGCTCCTTCCACTTGTCCAAAGTTTCATGTTCCTCTTGTGTGGCCTCTGGAGGTAAGGGACCAGGAACATTTGAATCTAGAACATATCCTATATGTTCAAGGTTCAGGACAAGTTTCAAATTTCTTAGCCAATCAGACAGATTAGGTCCTATTAACCTATTGTGATCAAGTATGCTTGTAAGGATATTGGATGGTGGTGGTTGTTTTGTGCTCATTTTTATTAGAAAATTAACTGCAGAAAATAACCAGATTAATTAGTAAATGTATCAGTAATTAACCAAAATGATTATGGTCTTTTAATCAAATTGGTCCTCCCACTAACTTAGCGAATCCTACACTTCCAAAGTAGAAAATGGAAATCCTAGTTGGACAGATTTCTAGTGGGT
Organism: Hevea brasiliensis; assembly: GCF_030052815.1. Classification (NCBI taxonomy): domain Eukaryota; kingdom Viridiplantae; phylum Streptophyta; class Magnoliopsida; order Malpighiales; family Euphorbiaceae; genus Hevea; species Hevea brasiliensis. The sequence continues at coordinate 31,743,834 of NC_079509.1, read as the reverse complement.
GATTGAATTCTTATAATTCTATTGATCATCCTCAGGTACATCCATTATTGGAATTACAATAAACTATAAGTGAGCAACTTCTTGCCCATCACATCTTATGTGAGGTTCAATCCATTACCTAGCCCCTAATGCTCAAAATCTCATGTACATCCATTATTGACTTATCTTGCATTAGTTAAGTTGATCCCATTGAGCCAGTAATTATGCAAATAATTTTAATGTCCTCAGGTACATCCAATATTGGCCACTAAACCATTTACATATTTACAACATCTCATGCTTAACAATTATTCTTAAGAAAATCTCTTAAATTAATTGCATCTTATGCAACTATTTAAAATTTCTTAAAATAATTGCCCCAATGGAGGGCCTATGTTATAATTACTTTAATTATAGCATTTCCAACTTAATCATTTGTTTAGAAGATTTTATGGTCATTCTAATTACTATTAAGGTATCACTTTGCACATTATCCATTTAGCATGCATATATCATATAATAGCATACATTCCCATACATCTCATGCATTCATGGATAAGCAATAAATATGGTATGATCATGGACTTTCTAAGGGATTCAATTCTGAGCCACCAAGAATTGAATCAGGCCATTCCTAGGTGTATTTCATTCATTCATTCATTTTACAAGAGTTTCTGAAGGAGTACATAATCAACACTTGATCTTGAATTCCTCCTTTGGTCCCACCAATGCTCTTGACCTCCTTAAACTTCTTGCAATCCAATATTACATAGTAATCCTTGGCATACCAAGGCGAATTTACAAGAACTTAAATAAATGAAATTACAACCCAAAAATTATTACAAACTTAATAATACATGCCTAAAATAAATTAAAATAAATTAATTAATTTACAATCCCAAAGAAACATAAAAGAAATAAATCCAATCACATTGGTCTTTTATAGTCCATGATCATCCATCATGCATATCACTATTTAACAATTAAATAAAACATACATACTTAAATTAAATTGAATATCTCATATTCAACTTAAAAATCCAGATTTGAATATGATTCAAATAAATTTAAAAATTCAGATTTGAATCTCATTCAAATAAATTTAAAAATTCAGATTTGAATCACATTCAAACAACTTTAAAATTCAGATTTGAATCACATTCAAATATTTTTTAAAAAATCATATTTGAATCACATTCAAACATTTTTTAAAAAAATCAGATCTAAATTTTATTCAATCAATTTTAAAAAATCAGATTTAAATATGATTCAAACAACTTTAAAAATTCATATTTGAATCACATTCAAACAACTTTTAAAATTCAGATTTGAATCACATTCAAATAATTTTTAAAATTCTGATTTGAATCATAATTTAATTGTGTGATTAAAATTACTAATTAAACACTTTAATTAGTCAAAGAATAGGCCTTAGATCATACAACAATTGCAGAATTAAAAGCCAATCCTTGAACCACCCATGGTAGCCAAACCATGCGCACCATTGATGGTGTTTTTTTAAATATGCCGCCACCTTGCTTTGCAACCAGCAATGATCTTTTGATCTCATGATCAAACACACAATTAAATCATATAATCAACAATCTAAATGGCAAATATAGTGGCTCTGATACCAATTGAAGAAACGAAAGCGTGAAAAACACAAGTTTATACCATTGAATTCAAAATTTTCACCTAGGGTCACATGCATCATGCAAGATTTATTTTTATCTATTTGATTTCAATGATAAACAACATATTAAAACTCTTTTAATATGTTTTTGGATCTGTATTTGCCATTTAAGATTTTAAAATTAATCAGATTAATTTTAGAACCCTAGATTAAATCAAGAACGATTACACTAACCTCTTGATGCACTGTAGCATGTCTGCGCCTTTGAGATTCATCTTCAGGACACCAGATGTTGTCCCTCTAGCTTGTCCACACCAAGAACACCTATGGCAGCCCTTGAACAGCTTTTAAAGCCTTTTCTATTAATTAGAAATTCAAGTTCTGCCTTTTAAGATATTAGAGATGTAAACAGGACACTAGAAACAATTTCTAGTGTTCTTAATTCAAGAGATTGATGGCTAATCTCTTTGAATTGATGAGAGATGAAGAAGAATAGATGAAAAGCCTCAAAGTGGCGTGACAAAGGAGAGGAGTGGCTGCTGGTTATTTTTCTTTTCATAACCACACTTAAATAGCTAGGTTAACACATTAAACCCTTGCCACATGTCACCCTTTGATTAGCTCTAAGTTTAAGTGACCCAATCACATTGTGCCAAGTGTCAAACCTATATTTAATCTTGATTTTAATTATCTTAAATGATTAAAAAAACATTTGGCAAGCTTATGTGTAATCCCATGTGTCACCATCTCATGGTGCCACGTGTCACACTGTGAAATGACCAAAATGCCCCTATGTCTTAATTTTGAGTTCTTAACCCAAAATAATTATTTTTCTTCCTCTAATTAATTTATATCAAATATAAATTAATTAATAAATCTCTATTAATTAATTTAGTAAAAATTAAATTCATATTTAAACACTTTAAATATAAATTTAATTTATACTAAAGATCCAATAATCTAGATTTGGTTTCAAGTCATGCTAGGGACTTTGCAATTTAATTGCAAACCAAACCTATTTAATTAATCAATTAAACTCTTTAATTAATTAATTAAATCATATTTAAATAGGTGATAACTTGTGTATGTGTGTGACTTACTAGGCTCATCACTAATTGGCAATGAGACATGATATCAACTCTTAATATCATCAGAACTCTTTCTTACCATAAATGATTTTTCTAAATCATTTTATGCACCTCATAGACCATGGTTAACACCTGGCATAGAATGCCATGGCCACCCAATAAGTAATAAGGTTTACCTTAAATGAACCTATAATCATATGTTACCATGCACTAGAATCTCCCTGTTACAAAATCCCAACTCAAGCTGCAGTCATGGTTTATGTCAAACTCCATTTGCTATGAATATTATGTTCTCTTTTAATTCCAGTTCTTGATTAAAAAGATTTTTTCATCAGAAACTCTTTTTTGTATAAATCTATACATCTGGCAGGAACTTGAAACATCAAGAACAATTAAATGAACATAAGATTTTATCTCTATTTACTTAAAGGAACAGATTCCATCTTGATCAACACCTACCTCCATATATAACTAGTAGGAGCCAACACATGCCCACATACCAATACATAGTACAAGTATGAAAGCAGTATCAAACTCAAACTACCTATATACAAGATAACTGTGCTATCTCAGGTCTAAAGATTATATGCACTGTCGACACCATATTTTGGCCGATCCCCAAAATCAAAAAAAACTTTGGAACTGACCTCAGTACTAAGTCTCCTTTTGACAGCTAATCACATTTCCGATCTCTCTTTGATAGACAGTCACATTTTCGATCTCTCTTTGATAGACAGTCACATTTCCGATCTCTCTTTGATAGAAAGTCACATTTCCGATCTCTCCTCACAGAGAATTAAATCAATGCTAGGTCCTCACATCAGTCAGAGCCTTACCAGTCTATTAAATCGCTCACCGATCTCTCCGACCCATTGTAGTATAAACAAAGTGAACTAGATCTTTTCTTACCAGTTTTATTGCCGATCTCCCTTTCAAAAGTTTAAGAGTTAAGGTTTTGGTCCGGTTTAATGAGGATTTCGATCTTAAGTGTTCAAGTCAAATTTCCAATTTTAATCAAGTCCCGTTCAGCATTTCTTCCCTACCGATCTCACACTCTTTGTGTTTTCCGATCTCTCACACTTAGGTTAATAATCATCTTCAGTTATTTCAACATACTCAGACAATCAAGTGTTTAATAATTTAGAAATTTTCCGATCATAACCATTCATCGAACAAAAAGGGCATTCCACTTCATTTCATTTCAAAAATTTGTACAAGTCATTCGGCTGGGGGATCACCCCCAGCCTGATCTACATTTTGCTCATTTTCTCTCTCACCCTCGGCCTCCTCTTCGCTTTCCTCCTTTCCTTCGGGAGCCAGGTCGGCCATCCAAGAGAAGTCCTCTTCCGGGTAACGCTTCTGGAGTTCGGCCAAGAGGTCCTTGTGAGCATTCACATAGGCACCAGCTATCCCTGTCACCATTTCTTCATCTTTCGCCTTAAGCTCCTCGATAAGTTGGGTGACCTGAGAAGCTTCGTTGGCCCGGAGTGCTTTGACTTCCTTGAGAGCCCGATCCCTTTCAGCCAGAACATGATTCTGTTCGGCCACTCTGTCTTCATAGAACCGCCCGCCCCTCAACTTGAGATATGTAATCACGAGCGGATGCGAGTTGGGATCGGAGGAAGCCATTTCTGATTCTTCTTCTCGATCTCCTTGCCCGAGCGATGAGCCTTTTCTCGAACTATGGTGCAGTTCACGGGCACTCCACGTTCAGGCTCATGGAGCGAGTCAAGATATCGTCAAGGCTGTCAGGGGATAGCCTTTCCCGATCCTCCCGAAGGCAGATGGAAGACCCCAAGACTTTGGCAAAACTGGGGTTCTCCCGAACAGTCCGGTTATTCTTCAGGGACTCCATCAACGTTTGAGCTCCACGAGAAGAGGATTTCACAGAAGATTGAGAAGGACCCCTTTACGTGCTTGGAGCAAGCTGGAGGGTGGGCCGACTCTTCTGTTGAGGAGGAGATCGGGCGGCTTGATGATCGGCGGACAGAAGGTCGGGGCGGGCCTCCTTGCGTCTCCCCACGGTTCACGGCGGGAGTTTGAAGCTTTCGAACGCTTCATCTCCTTTACTTTCAGGAGATCTCTTTTTCTTTCTTAGCTTCCTAGAACCCTCATCACCCGCCATACCTACACAAAGAAGAGGTCGGTGAGATCGCTAAGGTCTGAGATCGAGATGTAGAAAATACCGATCTTAAGTCGAGAGAGCGGAAGTTCGCGATCTTGGCCGGTGAGCAGCTGTATGTTCCAATGGTGCAGCTCGGCGGTCACCGCATCTAAACAGGAATACTTTTGAGTGGCAGCCTGATTCTTCAAATCCATCACTCTTAAGCTTTCCTCCTGGTTCAGGTAAATGCGCCGGAGCGAGGGCCTGGTGCCACAGCTGAGGAAGTCCTCAAAGCAGGTCGGATTTTTGCTCCTTAGGATGAAGAAGCGGTTCTTCCAATTTTTAAGGGAGGAGGGAAGATCGGTGAAGAGCCCGCAATGAGGCTTCGCCTGAAAGAACCAGTGCTCGTCGTCCTTTCGTGAGTTAGCTGTCTTGATTCGGGCAACACCTTAGCCGTAGGTCTGATTCCCTTAGCTCGGCACAGACCTCGGAAGGCTACTAAGATCCGCCACGAGTTAGGATGAACTTGAGCAATGCACACCCGGTGAAGTTTTAGGACCTCCTTGAAGAAGTCATCCAGAGGGAACCGAAGACCGGCCTTTAACTGTTCCTCGTATACCATAACCAGGTCATTCTCTTCAAAGAAGTGATCGGCTCGGTGATCGTCGTGGCACCGGATAAGTTCATATAAATCAGGGCGAATATTGTACTCCTGGCTAAACGATTGTAGATCGGACTCTTGTAAGATCGATGGCAGCTCGTCCATAGGGAGATTCTCCCTCCCTGAAGAAGGTACGTGCCTTGATGGTCCGACCCACCCCCGAGCTGGAACAGAGGCCCTAGGAGGTTCTGTTGGCGCGCTTGGCCCGACCACTTCTTCTTCGTCAGACGACCACGAGAACTGAATGGAGGGAGGACTCGCCGCTCTTTGACCTTCGGCACCGCTCATTTTCAAAAGAAATAAAGAACTTAAACTAAAAAGAAGATCAAAGCCCTTACCAGAATCTGATCGGCGTCGGAAGAACTTGAGAAAACGAGAGAACTTCGAAGTTGTGAGCAAGGGACTGAAAATGGAATGAGAGAACAACTGGCTAACCCCCCCACCCCTATTTATACTAGTCCGAGCATTTAATGCTCACGAGGCTCTAGGCAACGCATCGATTGGTGGGACTCGCCAGCTGTTCTGACACTTCCCTCAAATATTCGAACATTCCAAAGAGATCGGTTAAATGGAGATCAGCATAATAAGTTGAATATCTTGAATGAAGGATTAGTTAAGAGTCGTTTTGTTAGGAACCAGATCGGACAAATATATCAGAGATCGGAAAATAATCAATAAGATAATAATTGGAGAAACAAGATTTTTATTTCCAAAAGATCGGATTACATCATTTGGGCGATCTCTAGGGATCGGATTACAATAAAGGTCTAACTACATCATTTGGGTGATCTCTAGAGATCTGATTACATTGAAGGATTACATCATTTGGGTGATCTCTAGAGACCGATGGGACATCCTATCTAAAGAGTCCCAGGTTTATAACTGATCCCAAGGGTGTCGCCGATCGGAGCTTAATCCGCTGTCGGAACACCCAATGTGGGAGGAAACCGCTGTCGAAACACTCAATGTGGAGAGAAGCCGAATGAACATGAGGAAGCAACCGCCAAAGGACAGCGGAGCATCAGACAAGGTTATGCGATCACCGGGGTCGTAAATTTTCAGTCGAGGAATAAGGAAGTCCATCGGAGAGGGATCAAAAACCACAATCATGGTGGAGCGACATGAGCAGGCAACGGAAGAGAAAGAAGGAAGAGAAAAATCGGATGAAGGAAATGTCTGCATAAATCGGGGTATATATAGGGAAAGCGGGCATTTATTGCTTTGAGCGACAAGCGACGCCTCGGGAATCGAGGGGAAATTAATGCTTTGACCAGACCGGACCAGAGAAAGGGAAAGATCAGAATAATAGATCGGAAGACGGGAGATTAGCATGAGAGATCGGAATAGGAACGTGTCAAGAAGAGGGATCAGAAGACAAAAGGAATAAGACAAATCCCAAATAACCGTCGTCAGAATCAGAGCGGAGGTAGTTAAAGCGTTGCAGACGAGATCTCCACCGCACGCCTAAGAATCGCCCATAATCTTGGCAGTGCGGGTATGTCATGACAGTCCTGTACATCCCAATCCCCACCGTTGATCTCACTGGTAAGGACAAACCCGGAACCCTTGGATCAAGAGAGAAGAGGACAATACCAGCGTCTTTCGCTCTTAGCCCTCAGATCGTTTCGGACGAGATGATTTGGGACCGTCAGATTGAAAGAAGAAAAGGACAAAAATTCTGAAGAGTGATCTCAGCCATTCATTTTGATTCTCTTTAATTTCTGAACATCCGATCATGTCCCTCGAAATTTTGACCCTCCATCTCCCTCAAAATAAATCCTGACCCTTCATGGGGAACACCCGATTCCTATAAATACCTGCATGAAAAATTGTTCAAGGGACGGGCAAAAAAAGAGAGGTAGTTATTATAGCGGAAGAACTCTGAAACTTGATTCAGTTTGTTACTCTGCTACTTTGAAGTTTTGATTAGAAAGACTTTTGAAACTAGTTTTCTGAAGTGTTTTCTTGAAAAGGATTCTGAATACTGGAACTCTACATTTTCAGTTTGTTCATTATCTGGTCACACTCTCACTTTCAGCCCTTTATCATCTCTGTCTTCATTCCCATTATTCAAGCTCAATTTCATTTCATTCGGTTTTTATCTTAATCTGATTGCATTTTAGCTAAGCACCCTTCAGTTCACAAAGAACATCAGCCCTCAAGCTAATCAGTCAGCTGTCTTATTACTATTTGTCACCCCGTAGTCATTTCAATAGATTTAGCTCCTTACAGGTAAGAGCTCATATTGCCATTTTGTTAAGTGTTTACGTTTACTTTCCGCATTCTCTTTGTCCTTTTTATGCATGTGATTTTCTCCAAGTTCATTTAGTGCCGAAGAACCTTAAAAAATGTTACTCTCGAGTTTATTTCTTTAGTGATCAGTCTATCGTTTTATTAACCTTCGTCGTTTCTGAATGCAAATTTTCTAGTTCCTAGTAGCGTGTAAGTGGTTGGGTAAAATATAAATAACTGCAACTTACGGGTCTCTTTTAAGAGAGAGAGCCTGAATAATACGTCAAGAAAATAGCCACAATATTAGGCTGACGTAAACGGCAATTCGGCAAGATGCCATAAAGTGGGATAAAATCAAAGTAAACGAAACAGAATAGATCGGACATTCATAGGTACTGGTAAAGTGACCTTAGGGGAGGTCAGCAAAATTTATTCCAGCTTTTCTTATGTAGTCACAAAATATCAATTAGTTAAAAGAAGCCTTATCCCCAGCACCTTAGAACGCCAGAATCTTTAACTTTAGGACCTTATGACATGTAGCTGAAATTAAAATTTGGGAGGTCGGAAAGATCCCATTAAGGTTCCTGTTAATTTAAAAAGGAGATCGGAAGAGGGTTCTTATCCGATTCTCAACTCAAAACTTTAATTAAATAGGATCGGAGGAGAGTTCTTATCCGGTCTCAAATCAAAATTTAAATAAATACTTAATAGAGATCGGAAGAGAGTTCTTATCCAGTCTCAACTCAAAATTTTAATAAATATTAAATAGAGATCGGAGGAGAGTTCTTACCCGGTCTCAAATCAAAATTTTAATAAACATTAAATAAAGATCGGAGGAGAGTTCTTATCCGGTCTCAAGTCAAAATTTTAACAAAATATTAAATAGAGATCGGAGGAGAGTTCTTATCCGGTCTCAACTCAAAATTTTAATAAAACATTAAATAGAGATCGAAGGAAAATTCATATCCGATCCCTAAGCTAAAATTTTTATGAATACTTAAAAGAGATCGGAGGAAAGTTCTTATCCGATTCTCAATCCTAAATTTTAAATACCCCAAGAGAGATCGGAGGAGAGTTCTTATCCGATTCTCACACCAAATCTTAACCTGTACGCGAGATAATCCCAAAACCAAAAATGATTCACGACGTCAAGTCACTAAAGTTGTCTCATTTACTTATGTATCTGGGTGATCCAAATTTAGTGAAAAATCAAGAGTTCCTTTAGTCAAAAGGATCAACATGTCTATTCAAGCCTTTCTAACTAATGCAAAGTTAAATCTACTTACCCTTATTAAGGGACGAGGTGGGGTGCCTAACACCTTCCCCACCCGTTTATGGACCCCGAACCTAGAATCTCTGTTTTGAAGTGGTTTTATTTCAATTTATCTTCACAAATGGTTTTCTTTAGTTACCCTCAAAATTAAGGTGGCGACTCCTCACTCTTCCCCACTTCGGTGAGTGATCGTCCAGGCGACCGCAAAATCCCTTGCGACAGCTTGGCGACTCCACTGGGGACATAGCAAAGACTGAATTAACCCCGGTTTAGTGGTCCAAAAGTAGATTTAATTTTGTTCGATCAAATTATAGTTAGATGGGCTCATTCGGCGATGTTTTATACGTTAATTATTATTATTGCGGCTGACTATTTTGCTTGTTTTACAGTTTTATTTCCTACAGTGCTCTTCGTTTCAAAAAAAGAGAAAAAAATGGAAAAATAAAATCCCCCTGAATTGGGAAGAGGTAAAGGTGTCCCTTCACACACTGAACACTCACACGATGTCCTCACACACTTTGGCCCTATACCCGGGCTTTCTTACCCTTTTAGGAAAATAGGAGGGGGTCATGTAGCGGTACCCGTGGGTTTTACCCCGTTAGTATCTATGAAGGCTTTTGCTCATATTGAAACTCGTTCTATCCACTGTGATACTCGTGGAATTTTCCCGATAATATCATGGGGGTAGAATGGGCTCTCTTGTTCTGATGAGGGCAATTTGGGAACCTGTGGCTTTTAGAAAATTAGACCCTGAGCTAAACTATCACGATAGCTGAAAGCCGTAGTAAGCTACCTTGTAAGATAGAACCACCCAAATAGGTAGCGCTCGTCCGATATCAGGAGTCTCCCTATTATTGGACAAAAGGGGCATACTTACTCTTATCCTTTTCTGCTTTAATTTCTTTTTGTTCATTTTTGTGAGGGTAATTTTGAATTTTACTGAAACACCTACACATTTTCCTACTTTGATAAATGTGTACGTGTCATCCTGTCAATAGTATGATTCAAAATTACCTTAATTTATCTTGCTAACAAATTTTCCCACAGGCATTACCAAACCAAGAGTCTGTAAAAGGATAGGCATCATATTTATCATGGCATCCTCGAGTCAGTCGGCAGAAGAAGTTCAGAATGCTAAACTTTGGTCCGAATCAATTCATACTCCAGTACCCTCGCAAAATGATGTTTCCAAGGCACATGTTAGCTTACTACCTTCATTAGATCTGAATAAAATTGAAGTCAGAATGAACGGCCTCGAGGGTCTGTCTAATGGATGGAGGTCGCTTCCTGATCAGGTCAAGGTACGATTTGAAGAGAAGTATGGGAGGATTGCAACCTTGATGCGAGTCAAGGTCCAAATCCCGGCATTAAAAGCCATGTTGTCGGTTTGGAACCCTAAGTACGGGGTATTCTCTTTCAATGATATTGATACAGTTCCCACTATGGAAGAATATCAGGCATTACTAGGGATCCCTTATTCAACACAGAATCGGATCTACCTACACCTTGAGCATAGGCGGACACAGAAGCGATTAACACATTTGTTGGGTATTCCTTCGGAGGAGGCAAAGTCAAAAGAAACAGTCAAAGAAAACACACATGGTTGGTATTGGACATATCTCCAGAAGTGGTTAGATCAGTACCTCCAAGAGAAAAAATGGAATCAAGCTTCAGTGGCACTCGCCTTAGGGATCTATGGTCTGATTTTGTTCCCGGGACCATTGGGAATCGTAACTTGCAGCGCGGTGGAAGCATTCTGGACGGTAGAAAGGCAGGAGATCAATCCGATGCCGGCTATTCTTGCGGAAACCTTGTTAACCCTAACCTACTGTAGACAACAGGGGAAAGGGTCCATTAAGTGTTGTTCTCAGTTGCTATACCTCTGGATTATCAGTCACATGTGTCCTGTGGAGACAAAGGGATTAACTTGGTACCTTGACCAGCCTCACATCGAGAAGATGACGGTTGGTAATCGGTCAGAAGAATGAACAGCGATGGTGGGAGCGGATTTTGAGTTTCAATAGCCATGATTCTTGTTGGAGGAAGGCGTGGGCGTCGAGCCAACCCGTTTGATCGATGCGGGGGTAGTCAGTCGGTATCCCTAATCGGAGTAACCGGATATGCAAGTTACACTCCGGCATTGGTAATGAGGCAGTTTGGCTCAACGCAGTCCATGATCAACATTGAAGAATACCACCAAGGTCACTTCTACCATGAGCTCAAGGAAGAGGAAGGATTGAAACTGGCTCGCAAGTCTTGGGAAAACATTACTCTGATGGAGAAATCGCCTAAAGGCCCAAGTGCCTCGGGCGATTATCTTAAATGGAGAGGCGAGGGGCGAGAACACTCAACTACAGTCGAGGACAACAACCATCGCAAAAACATCCTATTAGAAGAAGCTGATAATCGTCTGCTTGACTTACTATAAAAGGCAAACACCGAGAACTCACAACTGCAAGAACAAATAAAACAGTTGGAGGACCAACAGCAGAAACTTAAAAGGAAAGTGAGAAGGCTCAAGGAAGAGGCAAGGGCCGAAAGGATGGGGTTCGAAGAGCAAGAGGAACAGTGGGAAAAGGAAAAAGACTCTCTCCAAGCTGAGGTAAAAGAAGTGAAGGTACAGAATAGTAAGCTTCAGGAAAAGATGAAATACCAAGAGGTGCTCGTTGAAGAGTATAAACAGGAAAACAAAAAGAAGAAGCTCGAATTAAAAGAACAGGCACTACTCATCAACGATATCTTGAAAGAGTGTGCTAAGGAAAGGAAAGAGAAAGAAAAACAAGCTGCTCTCTATCGAGGACTGAAAGAGAATGTTGACCAGCTGGAAAGAACGATAGCACAGGGAAAACAAGAACTATTACCTGAATCCGAATATGCTCTCAAAGCATTCGACCCTGCCAAGCAAGAAGAAAGGTTATATGAGTATCTCAAGAGATGTCATCTTATTATAAAGAACCTTCCAGAGCCTAGGCCAATGTAGAGGATACGATGTACAAATTATTCAGTTAATGAAATGATTTCTGGACCATTGTTTAGTAAATTTGTGAATGAATAATATGACTCCCGTAGGAATTCCCTCGCTAGGGTTATGTGAAAAATTGAATGCGCTATATGGACAGGTATCATAAATGCGCGTTCAATCCAGTCATTCACAGTCAGACTATCGAACGATGCCATGACAAAATTGATGCGATTATCCTTTTACAGATTTCAACCTGGCTCTCAAATGCCACTGTATCCTTCGTCCAGACTAGGACTTTTAATTCCTTTGCAAAATTCAAAGTTCATTTAAAATTTTCTTTTTTTACTCCTTACAGGAAATCAATATTGCTTCAAACAAGGCAAGTCTGACCAAGCACACGGTTCAGCCTAAGCGAGTGTACTTAACAAGATCTCGGACAAAGAAGATAATGGAAGATCAGGAACAAGTACAGAACCTACAGGGGCAAGTCTCCGAATTGAAAGATCAGGTCTCAGAACTTATGAGACTAATGAGGGAAATGTCCCAGAATAAACCCACGGCAGAGCCTAGCTTACCGTTACCTCCTCCACCACCTCCAACAAATGATCCTCACCAAGCTTCAACTTCTTTCACCTTTCAATCACCTATCCCGGACCCGACAGTCACTGTCAATCCGGTCGTCATGACTAATGACCTGCCTTTCTCCTATTACCCGGCTGTCACAAATGCCGAGCCTCACCCTTCAATCCTAATCCCTCCAGTTTACTCCACCTCTCAGCTCCCGGCCGGGGGAGCATATCATGCAGTGGGAGGGTAAAATAAGACAAAAGAAAGTGAGAAACTATCTGCTCTAGAAGAGAGGCGAAGCGATAGAAATTTGAACATGTATGGTTCGGTCGACGTGGCATCACTAAGATTAGTACCAGATGTGGTGGTGCCACCCAAATTCAAGGTCCCCGATTTTGACAAGTATACTGGGAATTCGGATCCTCGCATTCACTTGGCCACCTATATCGCCAAGATGTCTGCTCTGACAGAGGACGATAGACTGCTGGTCCACTTCTTTCATGAGAGCCTCTCAGGGGCAGCTTTGAGGTGGTGCATTCAGTTGGACAGGAGCAAACTGCGCTCCTGGAAGGATTTAGCTGATGCCTTTTTAAAACAGTACAAATTTAACTGTGATGTGGCCCCCACAAGGAGGGACCTCCAGAACCTGGTGCAGAAAGACAGAGAAAGCTTCAAGGAATATGCCCAGAGATGGAGGGAAAAGGCGGCAGAAGTGCATCCCCCGGTGACCGATAATGAGCTATGCTCTCTGTTCATCGAAACTTTGAAGGCCCCTTACTTCAACTTGATGATTGGGAACACTTCCAACAGCTTCTCTGACATCATACAGGCTGGTGAAAGAATAGAGGCCAACCTAAGAATGGGACGATTGCAGGAGTTGGCTGAGAACCCTGCAAAGAAAACTGCCAACTTTGGCAAGAAAAAGGAGGGTGATGTCCATTCAATCGCCCGGCAGAATGATTACTCTCCCCTACCTCAAAACAATTATCGGCCGTATCCTCCCCCTCATGGCCAGACGGTCGCAAATATTCCACCTTCTTTTCCTAATTATCCATACCCCCGCCCACAATATCCCCCGCCTATAAATTACCAACCAAGACCATCTCTTCCTCCCGCTCAATCAAGACCACCACTAAACAACCCAAGACCCCCAAGAAACCCTGATCCACCTCTTCCCCTCCCACTCAGTGAAATATACCGATACCTTGTCGGTATAAACCAAATTGTACCAGTTCCCCTAGACCCGATCCAGCCACCATACCCCAGGTGGTATGATGCTACTACCCGTTGTGAGTACCATGGAGGGGGACAAGGGCACTCAACTGATAACTGCGGGGCACTCAGGGGAAGAGTGCACGCTTTAATCAGAAATGGGTGGTTGAAGATTGAGGGAAATGGTTCCCTCCCCAATGTTACCTCAAACCCACTGCCTAACCATAATGCAAGCAGTGGTGTAAATATGATAGAGCCTGATGAAGAAGGATCAACGTTGGAAGTAGACAAGCTGGCTCCTTACTTCAAGGAAATTTTTGCTCTAGTAATAAGGGAAGGCTACCTCTGCCCTCAGGTAGCGGGATTGGAAGAGAGTACGGGGTGTCCTTATCATGGAGGGGCAGCTGATCACGAGCTGCAGGGCTGTGAGAGATTCAAGCAAGAGGTTCGGAACTTATTGTCTCTCAAGGTTCTGAGATGCCAGACGAGGTCGAAGATGGAAGAGGGAGTGAATACCACTAGATATAGCCAAAATGCTCCCACCCCTAAACCCAGAATCACTTTCTCACCCCCGGTAGCCTCACCACCAGTGACGGTTATCCGAGCCCCATCTCAGCTCCCTGTTACCAACACCCATGCCATACCTTGGAACTACAATTTCCAAGTCTTCACTCAAGGAGCGTTGAGCAGTATACCGGCTCCTAGCCTTGCTTCACCTCCGGCACCTCCTAAGCCATGTTTCACTCCTCATGCACACTTTCAGATGACTTATGCTGGACCTACCACCAGTGCTACTCCCCAGATCGATCCCCAACCCGTCATTGCCACAAAGCCCTCCTCCCTTGAGCAAGAGGTCGAGTTCATAACTCGAAGTGGGAGGTGTTACAGTAACGAAGAAAAAGAAAAGAGAAAAGGGAAAGTAAAGGTGGGAGAGTCATGGAAGAATGCAGACGAGGATGTAGAGAAGACAGAGGAAGCAGAGCCTGCTGAGCATAAAGCAGAGGAGGAGTTGTTACTCCAAATAATGAAACAAAGTGAGTATGATGTGGTGGAACAGTTGAGGAAGACGCCTGCACGGATTTCACTGCTGTCACTGATCTTGAGCTCAGAGGTGCACCGTCAAGCCCTGCAGAAAATTCTGGATCAGGCCTTTGTAAACCCCGACATTACTCCGGGGCAGTTTGAGAAGATAGTGGGACAAATCCAGGCATCCAGCTTTGTTACTTTCTCGGAGGACGAGATAGACCCTGCGGGTTTAAGGCACACTAAGGCTCTACATGTAACAGTGAAGTGTAAGGGTTGTATAGTAGCTAAGGTACTTATTGATAACGGGTCAGCTCTCAATGTACTCCCTAGCGCTACCTTAGCTAGGTTGCCAGTTGACCAATCGGATATACGTCAAAGTGCTATGGTGGTAAGAGCCTTTGATGGTACCAGGAGAGAAGTGTTGGGAGATATTGACTTGCCGCTTCAGATTGGCGCATGCACTTTCAACGTCACATTCCAGGTGATGAACATTGAGCCTGCCTATACTATGCTGCTGGGGAGGCCCTGGATCCATTCTGCGAACGCCGTTCCCTCAACCCTGCACCAGAAAATAAAATACATCAGGGACGGCAAAATCGTCACAGTAAAAGGAGAAGAGGCCTTGCTAGTCACCAAGCCGCAATCACTGCCCTATGTGGAGGCAGCTGAGGAGTCATTAGAAAGCTCCTTCCAAGCCCTCGAGTTACAAGAAGCCATCTCAGAAAATGGAGGGGCTATGGCTATGGTAGCCAAAATAATGACAAGGAGTGGGTACGAAGAAGGCAAAGGCCTAGGCGCCACATTACAGGGAATCGTTGAACCCATACCAACTATCCAGAAGATATGCCGCTGCGGTTTGGGTTATGAGGAAGATGCCCTTATGGATGGGCATTTCTGGATGAGGAAAATGCTCCGGGATCAAAGGTTCGATCGGAAAATGGGAAAGATGAAAGTAGTCCTGAGAATTACGGAGATCTTCACTAAACCGATCATTCAGCATCCGGCAAACACAGAAGAATCACCTGATTATCCATCCATAGATGTCATCCAACTGGATTCCTTGTATGAGGCCCTAGTCTCGCTAATGACTGAGGGGCAAGAGCTGAACAACTGGACAACTGAGGACATCCCTGTACTCAATTTCGAGTAAAGTACCTTTGGTTATCTACACTTGATCATTTTGTCCATGGTGACAAGTGTAATACTGTAAATGGACCTTTTCTTATGGCACAAACGTTAATGAATTAATAGCGCATTTTAAATCCAATTCTCTCTTTCTTTTGAATTCCATCTTTATAATACATTTTTTTTCTATTCATTCAGGACCATTCATCAATTAACACCTAATAATCCAATAGATTCAGAGATTCCTCTGGTTAATTTTGAAATCCCCTTAACTGCCATTACTTCAAATGATTCTGAGGAAGACCCTACACAAGAAGACAGTGAAAAGGATGAGCCCTCCCTCGTGCCTTGTGGAGACGAAACGCGCACCATAAATTTAGGCACAGAAGAAGTAAAAAGGGAACTCAAGGTAGTGAAGACTGAAGAATTGGGAGATATGATCAATCTGCTTAAAGAATTCCTCGACGTATTTTCCTGGAGCTATGATGATATGGTGGGTTTGGACCCCCAGATAGTGACGCACAAAATTCCCCTAGTTCCAGGGACAGTCCCGGTAAAGCAGAAGTTAAGGAGAATGAATACCGACACACTGCTCAAAGTTCGGGATGAAGTCAAGAAACAGTATGACGCTGGCTTCCTGGAAGTGGTCAAATATCCCCAATGGATAGCTAATGTGGTCCCGGTAATGAAGAAGGACGGGAGAGTTCGGGTGTGCATCGATTACAGGGATCTCAATAAAGCGAGCTTGAAAGACGATTTCCCTCTCCCTCACATTGATGTGTTAGTTGACAATACTGCGGGATTGGGCAGGTGTTCGTGTATTGATGGGGCATCAGGATACAATCAGATCCCGATGGACGAGGAAGATAAGGATAAAACTGCTTTCATCACTCAATGGGGAGTATTTTGCTATCGGGTCATGCCTTTTGGGTTGAAGAATGCTGGTGCTACCTACCAGCGTGTGATGGTCACATTATTCCACGATATGATGCATAAAGAGGTGGAAGTATATGTGGATGATATGATCATCAAATCCCGGGGAGAAGAAAGTCATGTGCAGGTACTGAGGAAAGTATTCGAGAGACTCAGGAAATACCAGTTGAAACTAAATCCTGCCAAATGCATATTCGGAGCTAGATCGGGAAAATTGTTGGGATTCATAGTAAGTGAGAGGGGAATAGAGGTTGATCCAGACAAGGTTCGAGCTATTCAAGAGATGCCATCCCCAAGAACAGAAAGGGAGGTGCGCAGTTTTCTGGGAAAGTTGAACTACATTTCGAGATTTATTTCCAATCTCACTACCAAAGCTGAGCCAATTTTCAGGTTACTCCGGAAGAACAACTCCACCCAATGGGATTCAATTTGCCAAGAGGCTTTTGAGAAGATCAAGCAATACTTGTCAAGACCACCAGTATTGGTCCCACCCGTGGCAGGAAGGCCTCTTATCCTGTATATGGCGATCCAGTGAGAACTTCGATGGGATGTGTTTTGGGACAACATGATGATACCGGGCGAAAGGAGAGGACTATTTATTACCTGAGTAAGAAGTTCAATGATTGTGAGTCAATGTACTCTTTCTTAGAAAAGACTTGCTGCGCGTTAGCCTGGACAGCAAATCGCCTTAAGCACTACATGTTGAATCACAAGACATGGCTCATCTCCAGGATGGATCCTATCAAATATGTATTCGAAAGCCCATTCGTGCCAGGTAGGATAGCCAAGTGGCAGGTTATACTCTCCCAATATGACATAGTCTATATGACCCGGAAAGCGGTGAAAGGTAGAGTGATTGCTGACCTCCTAGCAGAAAATCCTATCCAGGATTATGAAGCTCTGGATTTTGAGTTCCCTGATGAGCATATTAATAAAGTAGACTGCGAAGAAGAGGGGCCAGCCGATGTATGGGAAATGTATTTCGACGGAGCTGTCAATTTGTCCGGGAATGGAATTGGAGCTGTATTGATATCCCCAGATGGAAAGCACTTCCCGATAGCTGTTAAGTTGAGATTCGACTGCACCAACAACGTCGCGGAATATGAAGCTTGTGTGATGGGTCTACAGGCCGCCATCGAAATGAAAATCAGGAAGCTGGATGTATACGGAGACTCAGCCCTGATTATTTATCAAGTCAAGGGAGAATGGCAAACCAAGGATCCCAAGCTAATCCCGTATCAGAAGTACCTATTGGAGCTAATCAAGAAATTCAAAGAAATCTCTTTCACTCACCTTAGTAGGGATAAGAATCAATTTGCTGATGCCTTAGCTACTCTAGCTGTTATGGCTCAAATCGAAGAGGGTTAGATGGCTCAGACATTGAAGATTAAAGCAAGAAGTGAGCTAGCATATTGCTTCATGATTGAAGAAGAGCCCGATAGAAAGCCTTGGTATCATGACATCCTGGTCTACTGTAGAACCAAAGAATTCCCTTTGGCGGCAAGCAAGAATGAAAAGAAGATGATTCGAAGATTAGCATTGGGATACTTCCCCAGTGGAGAAACCCTATACAAGAGGAGTTCCAACGGCGAATTACTGAGATGTGTGGATGCAAAGGAGGCGAAGAAAATCCTTTTTGAGACTCATGAGGGAAATTGTGCAACCCATGCCAATGGGCACATGATGGCTAAGCAAATCATGCGACGTGGGTATTTTTGGACCACAATGGAAAAGGATTGAGTTGAGTATTTCCGGAAATGCCACAAGTGTCAAATCTATGCCGATCCGATCAATGTGCCACCTCACAAGCTGTTCAACCTCGTCTCACCATGGCCTTTCGCAATGTGGGGCATCGATGTGATTGGTCCCATAAATCCCAATGCATCCAATGGGCACAGATTCATCCTTGTAGCCATCGACTATTTCTCAAAGTGGGTCGAGGCGACATCCTATACGCATATCACACAGAATACGTTTCTCAGATTTTTCAAAAGCAATATTATCTGCCGGCATGGCCTCCCTAATGAAATCGTCACCGATAACGCTAAGAATCTGAATGGCCCGAAGATCCAGAAATTGTGTGATCAACACAAAATCCGACATCTCAATTCCTCCCCATACCGTCCCCAGATGAATGGAGCGGTAGAAGCTGCAAACAAAAACCTCAAGAGGATAATCCGGAAAATGACAGTCACGTATAGGGATTGGCATGATATGCTTCCTTACGCTCTCCACGCATACCGGACTTCTGTGAGAACCTCAACCGGGGCAACACCATACTCGCTGGTTTACGGCATGGAAGCAGTATTACCTATTGAAGTTGAAATTCCTTCCCTAAGGATTCTGAAGGAGTCAGGAATTGATGAGTCAGAATGGATCCAATCGAGGTTGGATCAGTTAAACTTGCTTGATGAGAAAAGGTTAGCAGCAGCATGTCATGGGCGATTATACGGATAAGGATGGCTAGAGCATTTGACAAAAATGTTCGCCCGCGCGAATTCCAACCCGGGGACTTAGTTCTGAAGAAAGTACTACCGAATCAATATGATCCCCGGGGCAAATGGTCACCAACCTACGAGGGGCCCTATGTAGTCAAGAAGGCATTTTCTGGAGGAGCCTTGATCTTGACCCACATGGACGGTGAAGAGTTTCTGAGACCTGTGAATGCTGACACCGTCAAGAAATACTATGCTTAAAAAATAAAAAAAATAAAAAATAAAAGTAGGGGTGAAAACCCAAAAGGGCGCTCCTAGCAAAATGTGTGAAAGAAGGCGAAAACCCCGAAGGGGCGCTTTCTGTAAAACGAGTGAAGGATGAAAACCCGGAAGGGCGTCCTGAAAAGTGAGTAAAAAAAAAAAAAAGAAAAATCTAGGGGTGAAAACCCGAAAGGGCATCCCGAGAACAAAAAGGGAGAAATAAGGAATGGGGGACATGAAACCAGGATGAAGAGGAAACTGTCACGGCATGAGACTTCAGAGAACTTGAAATAATGGCGTTTAAGGGATTTCAAAATCAGCCACAGGAAATATGTGAGATCTATCCTTGTACCCTTCTTCTTTGAAACTTCTTCTTTTACATTAAACCGTAATAAAATCACACTTCATTCCCCATGTTTCTATCTTTCCCTTAATCTCGTTATTTAATGCGCAATTTAAATCAGTTAAATTTTTTGCCATAAGATTAAGATTTGACAATTGATAACCTCACGTACTTTACTATGAGATTTGCAAGGAATGTAAAAAAAAAAAAAAAAAAAAAAAAAAAAAAAAAACTAGAGGTGAAAACCTGGAAAGGCGCTTCTGGTCATATAGACGAAGGGGAAGTGAAGACCCTCGAGGGCGCTTTTCGGGGGAAAATCTGAAAAACAAAATGGGGCATCTCAAGAAATAAGGCCATAGGTAAAGTCTTGCAACTCGTCCTCCATTCGTCATTGGTCTTCGGGATTCTGTTAAGTACGCTTCATTGGGGAAGAACTTCTTGTGTCCGGATCAGGCTTGCTTTGTGAGTGCAATTTAAATTTCCCGCTGATTTTAATTTCCTGCAATTTAAATTTTCTGCTATCAACCTCTGGTTCCTTGATCTAAGTTAATTTTAATTTCCTGCAATTTAAATTTCCTGTTATCAACCTCTGGTTCCTTGATCTAAGTTGATTTTAATTTCCTACAATTTAAATTTCCTGTTATCAACCTCTGGTTCCTTCATCTAAGTTGATTTTAATTTCCTGCAATTTAAATTTCCTGCTATCAACCTCTGGTTCCTTGATCTAAGTTGATTTTAATTTCCTGCAATTTAAATTTCCTGTTATCAACCTCTGGTTCCTTGATCTAAGTTGATTTTAATTTCCTGCAATTTAAATTTCCTGCTATCAACCTCTGGTTCCTTGATCTAAGTTGATTTTAATATCCTGCAATTTAAATTTCCTGTTATCAACCTCTGGTTCCTTGATCTAAGTTGATTTTAATTTCCTGCAATTTAAATTTCCTGTTATCAACATCTGGTTCCTTGATCTAAGTTGATTTTAATTTTCTGCAATTTAAATTTCCTGCTATCAACCTCTGGTTCCTTCATCTAAGTTGATTTTAATTTCTGCAATTTAAATTTCCTGTTATCAACCTCTGGTTCCTTGATCTAAGTTAATTTTAATTTCCTGCAATTTAAATTTCCTGTTATCAACCTCTGGTTTCTTGATCTAAGTTGATTTTAATTTCCTGCAATTTAAATTTCCTGCTATCAACCTCTGGTTCCTTGATCTAAGTTGATTTTAATTTTCCTGCAATTTAAATTTCCTATTATCAACCTCTAGTTCCTTGATCTAAGTTGATTTTAATTTCTTGCAATTTACATTTCCTGTTATCAACCTCTGGTTCCTTGATCTAAGTTGATTTTAATTTCCTGCAATTTAAATTTCCTGTTATCAACCTCTGGTTCCTTGATCTAAGTTGATTTTAATTTCCTGCAATTTAAATTTCCTATTATCAACCTCTGGTTCCTTGATCTAAGTTGATTTTAATTTCCTGCAATTTAAATTTCCTGTTATCAACCTCTGGTTCCTTGATCCAAGTTGATTTTAATTTTCTAAGTCTTTTTAACTTCTGTTGCCTATCTCTAGGTCACTGGTTTAGGTATGCTTTAGTTCCCTAACTTCGAGCACTTAATCGTCCAAAATATGAGTCTGAATCTTTACATAATTCCTACACGGGAAATTTTCCCTTTAATAGAAATTATGTAAAGAGGGGCAGCTATCGACACCATATTTTGGCAGATCCGCAAAATCAAAAAAAAACTTTGGAACTGACCTCAGTACTAAGTCTCCTTTTGACAGCTAATCACATTTCCGATCTCTCATTGATAGACAGTAACATTTCCGATCTCTCTTTGATAGACAGTCACATTTCCGATCTCTCTTTGATAGATAATCACATTTTCGATCTCTCCTCACAGAGAATTAAATCAATGCTAGGTCCTCACATCAGTCAGAGCCTTACCAGTTTATTAAATCGCTCACCGATCTCTCCGACCCGTTGTAGTATAAACAAAGTGAACTAGATCTTTTCTTACCAGTTTTATTGCCGATCTCCCTTTCAAAAGTTTAAGAGTTAAGGTTTTGGTCCGGTTTAATGAGGATTTCGATCTTAAGTGTTCAAGTCAAATTTCCAATTTTAATCAAGTCCCGTTCAGCATTTCTTCCCTACCGATCTCACACTCTTTGTGTTTTCCGATCTCTCACACTTAGGTTAATAATCATCTTCAGTTATTTCAACATACTCAGACAATCAAGTGTTTAATAATTTAGAAATTTTCCGATCATAACCATTCATCGAACAAAAAGGGCATTCCACTTCATTTCATTTCAAAAATTTGTACAAGTCATTCGGCTGGGGGATCACCCCCAGCCTGATCTACATTTTGCTCATTTTCTCTCTCACCCTCGGCCTCCTCTTCGCTTTCCTCCTCGCCTTCGGGAGCCAGGTCGGCCATCCAAGAGAAGTCCTCTTCCGGGTAACGCTTCTGGAGTTCGGCCAAGAGGTCCTTGTGAGCATTCACATAGGCACCAGCTATCCCTGTCACCATTTCTTCGTCTTTCGCCTTAAGCTCCTCGATAAGTTGGGCGACCTGAGAAGCTTCGTTGGCCCGGAGCGCCTCGACTTCCCTGAGAGCCCGATCCCTTTCAGCCAGAACATGATTCTGTTCGGCCACTCTGTCTTCATAGAACTTCGCCCGCCCCTCAACTTGAGATATGTAATCCTGAGCGGATGCGAGTTGGGATCGGAGGGAAGCCATTTCCTGATTCTTCTTCTCGATCTCCTTGCCCAGGCGATGAGCCTTTTCCCGAACTATGGTCTGGTTCACCAGGCACTCCACGTTCAGGCTCATGGAGCGAGTCAAGATATCGTCAAGGCTGTCCGGGGATAGCCTTTCCCGATCCTCCCGAAGGCAGATGGAAGACCCCAAGACTTTGGCAAAACCGGGGTTCTCCCGAACAGTCCGGTTATTCTTCAGGGACTCCATCAACGTTTGAGCGCCACGAGAAGAGGATTTCACAGAAGATTGAGAAGGACCCCTTTCTGTGCTTGGAGCAACTGGAAGGGGTGGAGCCGGCTCTTCCTGTTGAGGAGGAGATCAGACAGTTTCAGTGATCGGTAGACTCGAAGGTCGGGACGGGCCTCCTTGCGTCTCCCCTGGTTCACGACTGGGAGTTCGAAGCTTTTCCGAACGCTTCATCTCCTTTACTTTCTGGGAGATCTCTTTTTCTTTCTTCCGCTTCCTAGAACCCTCATCACCCGGCATACCTGCACAAAGAAGAGGTCAGTGAGATCGCTAAGGTCCTGTGATCTGAGATGTAAAAAATACCAGTGCCGAGGTCAGAGAGCGGAAGTTCGCGATCTTGGCCGGTGAGCAGCTGTATGTTCCAATGGTGCAGCTCGGCGGTCACCGCATCTAAACAGGAATACTTTTGAGTGGCAGCCTGATTCTTCAAATCCATCACTATTAAGCTTTCCTCCTGGTTCAGGTTAATGCGCTTCGGAAGCAGGGGCCCCTGGTGCCACCAGCTACGGGGGAAGTCCTCAAAGCAGGTCGGATTTTTGCTCCTCAGGATGAAGAAGCGGTTCTTCCAATTTTTAAGGGAGGAGGGCAGATCGGTGAAGAGCCCGCAATGAGGCTTCGCCTGAAAGAACCAGTGCTCGTCGTCCTTTCGGCGAGTTAGCCTGTGTAGTTCGGCGAACACCTTAGCCGTAGGTCTGATTCCCTTAGCTCGGCACAGACCTCGGAAGGTTACTAAGATCCGCCACGAGTTAGGATGAACTTGAGCAATGCACACCCGGTGAAGTTTTAGGACCTCCTTGAAGAAGTCATCCAGAGGGAACCGAAGACCGATCTTTAACTGTTCCTCGTATACCAAAACCAGGTCATTCTCTTCAAATAAGTGATCGGCTCGGTGATCGCCGTGGCACCGGATAAGTTCGTATGAATCAGGGCGAATATTGTACTCCTGGCTAAACGATTGTAGATCGGACTCTTGTAAGATCGATGGAAGCTCGTCCATAGGGAGATTCTCCCTCCCTGAAGAAGGTACGTGCCTTGATGGTCCGACCCGCCCCCGAGCTGGAACAGAGGCCCTAGGAGGTTCTGTTGGCGCGCTTGGCCTGACCACTTCTTCTTCGTCAGACGACCACGAGAACTGAATGGAGGGAGGACTCGCCGCTCTTTGACCTTCAGCACCGCTCATTTTCAAAAGAAATAAATAACTTAAACTAAAAAGAAGATCAAAGCCCTTACCGGAGTCTGATCGGCGTCGGAAGAACTTGAGAAAACGAGAGAACTTCGAAGTTGTGAGCAGGGGACTGAAAATGGAATGAGAGAACAACTGGCTAACCCCCCCACCCCTATTTATACTAGTCCGAGCATTTAATGCTCACGAGGCTCTAGGCAACGCATCGATTGGTGGGACTCGCCAGCTGTTCTGACACTTCTCTCAAATATTCGAACATTCCAAAGAGATCGGTTAAATGGAGATCGACATAATAAGTTGAATATCTTGAATGAAGGATTAGTTAAGTGTCGTTTTGTTAGGAACCAGATCGGACAAATATATCAGAGATCGGAAAATAATCAATAAGATAATAATTGGAGAAATAAGATTTTTATTTCCAAAAGATCGGATTACATCATTTGGGCGATCTCTAGGGATCGGATTACAATAAAGGTCTAACTACATCATTTGGGCGATCTCTAGAGATCTGATTACATTGAAGGATTACATCATTTGGGCGATCTCTAGAGACCGATGGGACATCCTATCTAAAGAGTCCCAGGTTTATAACTGATCCCAAGGGTGTCGCCGATCGGAGCTTAATCCGCTGTCGGAACACCCAATGTGGGAGGAAACCGCTGTCGGAACACTCAATGTGGAGAGAAGCCGAATGAACTTGAGGAAGCAATCGCCAAAGGACAGCGGAGCATCAGACAAGGTTATGCGATCACCGGGGCCATAAATTTTCAGTCGAGGAATAAGGAAGTCCATCGGAGAGGGATCAAAAACCACAATCATGGCCGGAACGACCGCCGGAGCAGCTGGAACTGGAAGAGAAAGAAGGAAGAGAGAAAAATCAGATGAAGGAAATGTCTCTGTCGTCAGGGGTATATATAGGGGAAAACGGGCATTTATTGCTGAGCAGAAAACGAAGCGAACGCCTCGGGAATCGAGGGGAAATTAATGCTTTGACCAGACCGGACCAGAGAAAGGGAAAGATCGGAATAATAGATCGGAAGACGGGAGATTAGCATGAGAGATCGGAATAGGAGCGTGTCAAGAAGAGGGATCAGAAGACAAAAGGAATAAGACAAATCCCAAATAACCGTCGTCAGAATCAGAGCCGAGGTAGTTAAAGCGTTGCAGACGAGATCTCCACCGCACGCCTAAGAATCGCCCGCAATGCTGACAGGTGCCAGGGTATGTCATGACAGTCCTGTACATCCCAATCCCCACCGTTGATCTCACTGGTAAGGACAAACCCGGAACCCTTGGATCAAGAGAGAAGACGACAATACCAGCGTCTTTCGCTCTTAGCCCTCAGATCGTTCCGGACGAGAAGATTTGGGACCGTCAGATTGAAAGAAGAAAAGGACAAAAATTCTGAAGAGTGATCTCAGCCATTCATTTTGATTCTCTTTAATTTCTGAACATCCGATCATGTCCCTCGAAATTTTGACCCTCCATCTCCCTCAAAATAAATCCTGACCCTTCATGGGGAACACCCGATTCCTATAAATACCTGCATGAAAAACTGTTCAAGGGACGGGCAAAAAAAGAGAGGTAGTTATTATAGCGGAAGAACTCTGAAACTTGATTCAGTTTGTTACTCTGCTACTTTGAAGTTTTGATTAGAAAGACTTTTGAAACTAGTTTTCTGAAGTGTTTTCTTGAAAAGGATTCTGAATACTGGAACTCTACATTTTCAGTTTGTTCATTATCTAGTCACACTCTCACTTTCAGCCCTTTATCATCTCTGTCTTCATTCCCATTATTCAAGCTCAATTTCATTTCACTCGGTTTTTATCTTAATCTGATTGCATTTTAGCTAAGCACCCTTCAGTTCACAAAGAACATCAGCCCTCAAGCTAATCAGTCTGTTGTCTTATTACTATTTGTCACCCCGTAGTCATTTCAATAGATTTAGCTCCTTACAGGTAAGAGCTCATATTGCCATTTTGTTAAGTGTTTACGTTTACTTTCCGCATTCTCTTTGTCCTTTTTATGCATGTGATTTTCTCCAAGTTCATTTAGTGCCGAAGAACCTTAAAAAATGTTACTCTTGAGTTTATTTCTTTAGTGATCAGTCTATCGTTTTATTAACCTTCGTCATTTCTGAATGCAAATTTTCTAGTTCCTAGTAGCGTGTAAGTGGTTGGGTAAAATATAGATAACTGCAACTTACGGGTCTCTTTTAAGAGAGAGAGCCTGAATAATACGTCAGGAAAATAGCCACAATATTAGGCTGACGTAAATGGCAATTCGGCAAGATGCCATAAAGTGGGATAAAATCAAAGTAAACGAAACAGAATAGATCGGACATTCATAGGTACTGGTAAAGTGACCTTAGGGGAGGTCAGCAAAATTTATTCTAGCTTTTCTTATTTAGTCACAAAATATCAATTAGTTAAAAGAAGCCTTATCCCCAGCACCTTAGAACGCCAGAATCTTTAGCTTTAGGACCTTATGACATGTAGCTGGAATTAAAATTTGGGAGGTCGGAAAGATCCCATTAAGGTTCCTGTTAATTTAAAAAGGAGATCGGAAGAGGGTTCTTATCCGATTCTCAACTCAAAACTTTAATTAAATAGGGATCGGAGGAGAGTTCTTATCCGGTCTCAAATCAAAATTTAAATAAATACTTAATAGAGATCGGAAGAGAGTTCTTATCCGGTCTCAACTCAAAATTTTAATAAATATTAAATAGAGATCGGAGGAGAGTTCTTACCCGGTCTCAAATCAAAATTTTAATAAACATTAAATAAAGATCGGAGGAGAGTTCTTATCTGGTCTCAACTCAAAATTTTAACAAAACATTAAATAGAGATCGGAGGAGAGTTCTTATCCGGTCTCAACTCAAAATTTTAATAAAACATTAAATAGAGATCGAAGTAAAATTCCTATCCGATCCCTAAGCTAAAATTTTTATGAATACTTAAAAGAGATCGGAGGAGAGTTATTATCCGATTCTCAATCCTAAATTTTAAATACCCCAAGAGAGATTGGAGGAGAGTTCTTATCCGATTCTCACACCAAATCTTAACCTGTACGCGAGATAATCCCAAAACCAAAAATGATTCACGACGTCAAGTCACTAAGGTTGTCTCATTTACTTATGTATCTGGGTGATCCAAATTTAGTGAAAAATCAAGCGTTCCTTTAGTCAAAAGGATCAACATGTCTATTCAAGCCTTTCTAACTAATGCAAAGTTAAATCTACTTGCCCTTATTAAGGGACGAGGTGGGGTGCCTAACACCTTCCCCACCCGTTTACGGACCCCGAACCTAGAATCTCTGTTTTGAAGTGGTTTTATTTCAATTTATCTTCACAAATGGTTTTCTTTAGTTACCTCAAAACTAAGGTGGCAACTCCTCACTCTTTCCCACTTCGGTGAGTGATCGTCCAGGCGACCACAAAATCCCTTGCGACATGCACTGATATGATTTATGACAAAACATTGACAAGAGTAAACTCCATGTGCTTGTCATAAATGTCACTGGTTCGGCCTACTTATCATTTATAAGTGCCTATCATGTTTGTTATATGGCATGAGACTCACCATTCCATCTTATTTATATCTCATATAAATAACTTGGGAACAAACATGAATACAATCTTTCTAGATAAGTCACGTCCTTATTATGAAGTATCCTCGATTGTGAACCTATTTATGATACTTTGTGCTAGAAATATTGTCACTCATATTCTTAACAACTTAAGAATAATATTTCTAACAAAATATCAATGGACCTTTTCTATAACACATAAATATATTATGTAAACGGAAAAGTGGAAATGCCTTTTATTCATAAAAATATGTACAAGATACATACTAAATGATATACTCTAGGGCATACTACTAACAAATTTTGCCCTTAACCAAGTCATTTAGCCACCCAAATTGGTGACCTAAAACTGCCAGAACCCTGAAATTTGCCCAGAAATGTGGTTAAGTCTAATCCGGCAGCCATGATTCAAGTGGTTATAACTTGAGTTACAAAACTCCAAATGGAGTGATTCAAAAAAGAGAATAAAGTTAAGACAATAAGGAACAATTTCTATGAAAAAAACTTATGCAAATTCTAACAGCAACATAACCAATAGAACAGTGCAACATAAGACATTAAAACTGAAAAATTACAAATTTTGCCTAAAAGACTTAAGTTTTGAGAAAACAACCAAAACCAATAAAATTGGTAACCAAAATGTGGTATGTGAGCATAGTTGGAATTCCCATAGCTACTAAGCCTTAGAAAGTCAACAAATTGACTTGAATAGTATCGTGAATAGCAACTCTGAAATACAAATTTTAAAGAACGTCAAGTTTAGCATATTAAAGCTAGGTAAAAGTAAATTTGAATTTATTTTTTGGATAAATGATAAGTTATGATACTGAAACACTATGAAACTATGTGTTTCAATTGAAAAGAATACCAGAAAAGAACCAGAGGGATCGAGTTAAGGCCAATAGGCGACTCATATAAGGTTTGTGCACAATATAGAATTTCTGTAAATTTTCTTTTGCACATCGTTTTGAATGAATTGAAATATTAAATTGTAATATCATTGTCTTGAAATGTTTATTATGCTTTTAATATAAATTGTTGAAAGTTTAATTGTATATATTTGAAATGGTATCAAATGTTTAGTAAATTGTTAAGATAGTTTTGAAACCACAGTGTCATGACCATATATTTGAATACCTCACTAGCATGACTAGTGGAGAAAATCAGTTTTGAATTTTGATTCCTTCTTTGGCTGAAGTGTTGAGGTGTGTGCCAGTAGAAGAAGAAAAAGAATGGGTTCCTATATATTTGAGCTAGCTAGCCTTGTGTTGTGACTTCTCCTTAGCCTCTGGCTACTGAGATGATATTCGTTTCGAATGGCATGATATAACTGTGCGTTTTTATGAAATTTATTTTGAGACTTTTGAAATGAAATCTTTTGGATTAAAATCTTATAAATCATGTTTTGAATTTATATTTCATGTTTAGTTTAAATTTTGAATAAATCTGATTTAAATTTCGCATAAAGATTATTTTAGTATGTTTTGCACCACTGAGTCCTAGTACTCAGCGATGGCTGTTATTGCTGTCGTAGATATAGAGACTAGAGGAGCAGCAAAGTGAGCTGTTGAGGATTGAGGAGCTACCTACTCTGAAGTTTATCGGGTATATTTTATACCCTAATTGTAAAAATTATTTTGATGTATGTAATATATGTAAATGTAGGAAATGGTCATGAGCAATTGTATAACACTTGTAATAAATTTTAGTTTGGATTTTCCCTAATGTAAATTTTGGAATGATGTATATAAATTATTTTATCTTTATTGAAATATGAATGGAAATATTTTATTTTAATTTGAATGAAATTGATTAATAGTATTTTGATGATTGTTGAATTTTGAAAATTGAGAAATGATGTTGAAATTGGTTGGGATGGTTGTGAAATTGATGAAGTTGTTGAGATAAATTATTGGAAGTGCTTTTTACAGGTATTTGAAGAACTGTTTTATCAAAATATAGACAGCACTCTGCCGAAATTTTTATAAAATTTGCTAAAAAATAAAATGGGACAAAAATCTTAACTAGTTTTCAAATTCTAATTAAATGTTTTAATACCTAGTAAAAATGCTCACCACTTATGAAAGTAAGAAAATTGTTTTAAAATCTCTTGTAGGGTACTTAATGAGTTATTGGTAGGTGAAGTTTAGTAGTTCATTAGGTATTCTACGGGATCATGTTAAGTCTTACAGAGGGGTAAGGTGTGAGCTTAATCCAATCAAATTGTTAGCCAAAGTTAAGTCACCAAAGCTACCAGAATCAGCCCAACGTGAATAGTAATGACTATTTTGGTCATAACTTGAGCTACACAACTCTAAACGAGGTGATTCAAAAAGGGAAATAAAGATGAGACCTAGAGGGACAAATTTCATAAGAATACCTCACCAAATTATGAATGAAACTAGATAAAAATTGGGTTCAAATATTAGGGCACCAAGCTGTCCAAAATCAAAACTCTTTAAAATTTACAAAGCTAAATTGGGATGCATTAGAAATTCATGTAATGAGTACTTGGCAGCAATTGAGATGAGTATTGAGGTATTCTATTTATTTATTTTCAGTAGATAAAGAGGTTGGGACGGACAAGGAGAAGTAAGTAAAGATAAAGGAGTTCATTGAAGGTTTGTGCACAACTAATCTTTTTCTTTGTTTTAACCTTGTAAATTGATTTGAATAAGTTTATTTGAATGAGTTTGATTTGAATGAGTTTATTTTAAATGAGATATGGTTTTTCTCTTACATTTGAGAAATTTGTGTGTTGCCATCCCTTTATGGGTTTTATGATGATTTGAATATGTTTATTGCTTTGCAAATGTGATTATTGATTTAGAAACTCTTGAAAATTGTTTTGAAACCATAGTTAGCATGACAGTCCCTTCAGAACTCCCTAGTAGGAACGGCTACTTAGGGTTTGATATTTGATATGATTATGTGCCCCCATAAATAATGGTTAGTGGGGTGAGACTATATGAGTGCTCATTAGCTAGCTAGCCTTTTCCTCATTTATAACGGTTAGTGAGGTTGAGATTGCTTTATCGTGGTGTACAACGTGGCATTGATCATGAAATTTTATGTCATGGTCTAAACTGTGTGTTGATGTTGGCAACACTTATGCTTTGTGAATAGTGATTTGTAAAGTATGATTTCTCATTCAAAATGTGATTTCAATAAATAATTCTCATGGACTCAGAAAGTTTTGTGATGTTATCATGATTATGCAAATATATGATTTTTTGTATTTTGACAATTTGTATTTTACCTTAAGTTTTAAAGTTATTAGTTGTGTACCACTGAGTGATATACTCAACGATAGCTTATTTATGCTGTCGCAGGTAAGGGAAAGGAAAAGGCTGCCGAGTGAAAGACTTGGAAGTAGCATTTTGGTTTTGATTATTGGTATATATCGTAGGTATACCCCTGTAATTTCCTTTTGATGTATTTTGTACCTATATGTATGGATGTACAGATATTGAGCAGTTTATTTTTAAAGCTATCACATTTTGAGTTTGTAACTATTTATATTTTATTCTGAGACTTATGGAAAATGTAACTTTTGCAATATTTAGTCTATCATTATTTCCAATGAATGTTTACAGTGAATTTTAACTATTCCCATGCAGTTTTCCACAAAAGAATTGATAAGATCAAAAGCTATGATTTGTTTAAAATCCCTTATAGCATCATTAATGGGTTATCGATGGGTGTAGTTCGGTAATTCATTAGGTATGCTATGGGAACATGTATGCCTTACAAGGGAATAGGTGTGATAGGTATCTCTTTATTTTTGAGCTTCCTTATCTGCGTATCCATGATCCGGACAAGTTGCTCAACATAAGAAAGATGTTTCACAACTTCCATGTATGGTTCACTTGTAACCTTATTCGGATCTGATACATACTTCTGCTACATAGAAAAATGAAACACTGGATGGATCTTCTCCATTTCTGGTGGCAAGGCTAGCTTATAAGATACATTTTTTACTCTTTGCAGCAATTCATATGGTTGAACATACCTTGGAGCTAGTTTGCTCTCTTCCCAAATCGGATGACACCCTTTATCGAAGATACCTTTAGAAGCACCATATCCCCTTCCTGGAAAACCACTTCTCTTCTACGAAGATCTGCATAGCTCTTCTGCCTACCAGCTACTATCTTTAATCTTGCCCTGATTAAGGGCATGGCATGATTCGTGATTTCTATTGACTCAGTTCCTGCTAAAGTTCTTTCACATCTTCCCAACACACAAAAGACCTACACTTCCTCCTATACAGAGCTTCATATAGTACCATTCTGATGGTAGAGTGATAATTAATGTTGTATGTGAACTCAACTAAAGGAAGGTACTTTTCCATGATCCTCCATAATCAAGTATACACATTCTTAGCATATCCTTTAGAGTTTGTATAGTCCTTTTTTATTGTCTATCTATTTGAGGATGGAAAGTTGTGCTGAAGTCCAACCTGGTGCCTAGCCCATTCTGAAGATAATACCAAAACCTTAATGTAAACTATGGTCCTCTATCATAGACTATTATCATTAGAGCTCCATGCAACCTTACTATCTCTGCCATATACATCTGAGCCAACTTATCCACAAAGTAGTTAGCTCTTACAGGAATGAAGTGAGCAATCTTGGTTAACTTATCCACTATAACCCATGTCAAGTCATGTCTGTTGGAGGCAACTGGTAACCTCACAATAAAGTCCATTGCCACATTTTCCCATTTCTATTCCAGAATGGGTAATGGGTTAAGCATTCTTAATGGCTTTTGATGTTCTAGCTTTATTCTCTGATAGACTTCACAAGTAAACACAAACTGTGCAATCTCTTTCTTTATGAAAGGACATTAATATACCTTTTTTAGATCTTGATACATTTTATTGGCTCTAGGATGGATAATATACTTAGCATTATGAGCTTCTCTTATAATGTCTCTCTTGAACTTGATATCATCTGGTACACATAACCTACTATCATATCTTAACACTCCTTTCCTATCAAATCAGAACTCAGGGTTCTCATCTTCCTGCACTGTTTTAGCTATCTTTACCAACTCAGGGTCTTTGTGCTACCTCTCTACTATTTGTCCTAAGTATATTGGTGTCACCTTCATCTGAGTTATCTAGGAACCTTTATTTGGTAACTCTAGATGTAATCCTTCTCCAATCAGGTAGTGCAACTCCTTCAAGATAGGCTGCCTTTCTATGGATATATAAGTCAAACTACTAAATGATTTCTAGCTGAGGGCATCTGCAACAACATTCCCCTTCCTTGGATGGTACTGGGTGGTACAATCATAATCACTGACTAGCTTTACCCATCTCTTTTGTCTAAGATTTAGCCTTTTTTTGTTGAAAATGCATTGGAGACTCTAATGGTCTGTGAAAATTTCACATTTAGCCCTATGTAGATAATGTCTCAATATCTTTAGGAGAAAGACTATGAATGTAATCTCTAAGTCATGAGTGGGATAATTAGCTTCATACTTCTTCAATTTTCTTAAAGTATAAGCTATTACTTTGCCATTCTGCATAAGAACACATCCCAAACCCACTCTGGAGGCATCATAATAAATGGTGAAATCTTCATTGACTAAAGGCAAAGCCAACACTAGTGTTGAAATTAGACATTTCTTAATCTTTTAAAGGCTCTCCTCACATTGATCACTTTATTCAAACTTATGATTCTTCTAAGTTAACCTAATCATTAGAGCAGTTATCTTGGACAAATCAAGCACAAATCTCCTATATAGCCAACCAAACCTAGGAAACTCTTGATCTCAATCACTGTAGTTGGCCTCTGCCAATTTGCCAGTGCTTCCACCTTTTTAGGATCCACTTTAATTCCACTCTCTGACACTACATGTCCCAAGAAAGATATGCTCTTCATCTAAAACTCACTTAGAAAACTTCACATATAACCGATGCTCCCTTAACGTCTGAAGAATCATTCTTAGATGTTGTGCATGCTTTTCGGGGCTCTAGAATACACTAATATGTCATCAATAATGATGATCACAAAGTGATTTAGATAAGGTATAAATGCAGTTGGGGCATTGGTTAACCCGAAGAGCATCACAAGAAACTCATAATGCCCATACTTGGTCCAAAAAGCAGTCTTTAGAATATCCATCTACTTGATCCTCAACTGGTGATATTCGGATTTAAAGTCTATTTTAGAGAAACAACTAACCCCTACTAGTTGATCAAATAGGTTATCAATATGGGACAAAGGATACTTATTCTTTATGGTCACTTTATTCAACTATTTATAGTTGATGCATAGCATCAAGGATCCATACTTCTTCTTCACAAACAACACAGGAGCACCATAAGGAGAGGTGCTCAGTTTAATGAATCCCTTATCCACTAAATCCTATAGTTATTCCTTTAACTCCTTTAACTCTGCAGGAGCCATCTTATAAGGAGAGATAGATATAGGTCTAGTGCTAAGCACTTGATCAATTTTAAAATTTGTCTCCCTCTTAGGTGGCAACTTAGGTAACTCCTCCAGAAACACATATGGAAATTCTCTTACTATAGGAACTGATCCTGGTCCACCTCTATTTTCTATAACTTATTTAAAATGTGCTACAAACCCTTTACATCCTTTTTAAAGCATCTGACTGGCTTGCATGGCTGAGATCATAACCTTTATAGGTGCTACCTAATCTCCTTAGAACACTACAACTGACCCATTTTATCCTCTAAACTCTACTATCTTTCTTCTATAGTCCATAGTAGCATAGTTGGCTGAGAGCCAATCCATTCCTAGAATGACATCAAAATCTATCAATTCTAGAACTACTAGGTCAGCTAAAAACAATTGTCCTCAATCATCATTGGACAAGCATAATAGATCATTCCTGTTATAAAAAGGTCACACTTAGGTCCACTAACATGTAACAAATATTCTAAACTTGAGACTACCCCTTAGGGCTGTATCAGGTTTAACAAAAGAAAGTGATGCACCTAGATTAATCAAAGTATGCATATTGAAACTTCCTATGCAATGGTTACTTGACACTACAGCGTTAGAGGTATTGGCTTCTTATTGTGTAATGGTAAAGATCCAAACCAGTGCTATTGAACCTCTCCCTTGTGAACCTACTATACAGGATGAAGAACCTTATCCTCTACCCTATCCCCTTCCTGATAAGGAACCCACAGAAGTCTGTCTCGCTACTGATTGGGCCATACTGCCTGACACTACATGTTGAGAAGCCACCCTTTCCATATTGGGACACTCCCATGAGATGTGTCCCTCTTGCCCACATCTGCAACACTTAAAGGTTCTAAACCCACATGGTCCTCAATGAGGTTTCCCACATCTAACGCAATTGGAAGATTCAAACTTGAACAAGATCTGCTTTGCATCCCGAGGCCTAACTTTATTCTGTTCCAAAACTTATTTTTCTTTTTTATCTTATCAAACTTCCCGTCTTTTTCCTTCTTAATCCCTGATGCAAAAATAGCCTTGGTCATGTGACTGAACCTCCCAGTATCTGTAGCCTTCAGAATGGTAGACTATTCTGCCTTGGCACTTTCCAGATCTAGACTTCCTTTGATGATATCCCCACCTTCTATCTTTTTTGTTGCATCTATTATTGAATGAAAATTGTGGGTTTCAGTAGCCAAAATTAAGGAAGAGTATCTAAAGTGTAGCCTTTAGGTATAGCTCTTAGCCTTTTCTCTATTAGTATCATACTCCTACCCCACATACTGTAAGAGATCCACAAACTTATCTATGTACTCATCCACACTCATACTAATAGTCTGTCTCAACTATTCAAACTGTATCACTTTCAACTCTCTAGAGCTTTTTGGAAACACTCAGTTGGTAAATTTTGCTACAAATTGAGACCAGGTCATACTGTCAACCTTATCAGCAACATAGGCCTTGTACCATTCATGTGCCTTCTTACATTTCAAGGTAAGACTAGCCATCTGAATGACCTTACTGTTACTGGCACCTAAATCACCTGTTATCATTTTGACCTCCTTAACACACTCAAAAGGATCATTTCCCTACTTGTATTTAGGTGCATCCACTTCAAGCAGTCCATCATCTTTGCCTTACCTCTACCACTTGTCCTAGTCTCTTGTGTCAGAATTGTTAGGGTTACAGGAGATGGTGGTGGTGCTTACTCTCCTGTAACTCGCTCCATGGGGTTCTGAGTTCCCATGGTGATTCAAGAGCTATAGGAATATTGCTAGGGAGGATACATGGGATACAGACTAAACTATGGGAAGTAAGGTGGGTAGGGCATGAAAGAGGGATACTGGGGTAGCTCACAAACCCAGGCTTTCCAAAACTTCCTTATTATGGATAGTCATATCCAAATCCATAATCCGACCCTTGTTGAGGTGGGGACACGAATTCTGACTCATCTCCTTCCATAACAAAATTGTTTTTTCCCACTATTCCCATGCCTGAAGACTCAGGATTCTCATATTGTTGTGGAAGACCATAAGAACCCTTTTGTGCATCTACTAACATTCTAGGTGCATTAGAGGTTTCTCTACTAACCTTAAAAGACTTTCTAGGGCCTCTTGAAGATTTTCCCTTTCCACTTCAACTTGTTTTCTCCCTAGCAACAGGGTTAGCAGCTAGTGCTCTAATACCCTCATTCTCTAGTGGGGCACCTGTTAACCTGGTGGACCGTCTTGAACCTTGCATTTTTTAAAAGCAAACAAGAAGTGTTGAGCACACATAAAATTCATGTGGAGTCACATGAACACACAACATATCATTAAACATAGCATGAAACATAGCATACATATAACATACAACATGTAACAATAGGGACTCAACCCTACTAGACATGTATTTCCCTAACTATGCTAGTGAACATACTTCCTTTTCATACTTATCCTATCCCTTTGTTAGCATCTAGGTCCATTCATCTAACCTAAAGCTCTAATACCAACTTTGTAATGACCCAATGTAATGCCCTCACCATAGGTAGTCCGTACATTCTACTATTCCGACGACTAATGTCTATTAGGACAATCAGAATGTTTGGAACTACACTTAAACTATAGTGAGGAGACATAAATTGATGGAATAAATGTTAAGAAAAAATAGGAAAAAATTAGAGAAAATAAAATAAAATTAAGAGAATTTATTAATTGGTAAAAAAATATAATAATAACCCGATGAGCACCACGAAGGGCCTTTTGGTCATTTCACCTCTAGAGTTGAATTTTGACCTAAATGTCAAATTAAAATTTGAGAGAATTAAAATTATTAAAATAAATTAAAATTATAAATTTGAATTAGGAAAATGAGAAGAGAAAGAAAAAGAAAAGAAAAGGAAAGAAAAAAGGAAAGAAAAGAAAAGGAAAGAAAAAGGAAAGAAAAGAAAAGAAAAACGCGTATGACATAAAATAAAGATTTAAGTACAATAAATAAATAAATAAATATATATATATATATATATATATATATATATATATATATATATATATATAGGCATAAGAGACAAAAGCCACCAACCAAGTCTTCTTCTCCACTTCATCTCTTCTCTCTCTAAATGGCTGACTCCATGTTTCTCTGTTCCACCATTGTTATTCAAGCTTAAAGCTTGATTCTCTCCTTATTTACTTACCAAAACCCTTAGGCCCCTTCATTAAAAATTTAACCCACACCACACACCATAAGGAAGCTTTAGGTGCCCATAAGAAGAAAGAAAGTTGAAGTTTTGAGAAGTTTACAAGTTGGGTCACAAGAGGTTAGTGCTTTTCTTCCTTCAATTTTCTTTTAATCCTTGAAAGTGACTTGAGATAAGTAGAAATTTTAAGAAATTACAAAGAAATCCATGAACCCATGATGTCACCATTTTCTGCAGCCAAGAAATGTGTTGGGCTTTGATGTGTTCAATGATGTAAATGAGTTTAAAAATGATGATTGGTATGAGCATATGTATGAGAAGTGAAAGGGATTGAATTGATTTGAGTTTGAAACTTTGAAATTAGCATTTGTGTACATGATTTGAGGACTTTGTGTAATTGTTGAGATTAACCTAATTGAGATGAAATTGTTGCTTATAGAAGTGCTATGTATGCCAATTGAAGTAAGGAAGTTGGAGGAGATTGAAATTTTAGGAGTGCTTTTTCTGTAGGTTTGAGACTCATTGAGTCCAGCTTGAGTTTTGAGCCATAACTAATTGTGTGTTGCTCCAATTGGTATGAGGCCAATTGAAGGTAAAACTAGACCCAAAGCACTCCACTTTACATGAAGAAACTATACCCAAATTATGCCCAAAATTTGACCTAAACGTTGTCCCAATCCGGATGACCCTGCACAAAACCCAAAAAATAACTAAATGAATAGTACACATTTATTTGGTCATAACTCTCTCTATACTAGTCGAAATTATCTAAATTTTATACCATTGGAAAGATTAGACATAGGGCTACAATTTTAATGGGGACCGCTGAACCTAGAAATGCCTTAAACCAAACAAAATTGCTGGCCCAAGTTGGGTTACAAAACTGTCTAGAGTTAGGTTGTCCAGAAACTACTGGACATAAACTTACCCGACCAGTTTTGGCAAAATGGCCATAAATTGGTCTACAAGAACTCAAATGTAATGAAACCAGTGGCAAAATGTCCACAAGGCACAAATCTACAAAATTTATATTTTGACCAAAACCCAGAAATCAAGAGAACAAGGTTAAATTGTTAGAAAAAAATTAATGCATCAAAGCCTGGAATTTGACCAAACTTCATTTGACCCTAAAATAGTCTTTTAGTCATATCTCCCACTAGAAAAATCCAATTGGGATGAGCCATACCTTTCCAGAAACCTAAGAAATATGGCTATAACTTTGTTTTAGAAACCTTCCTCAAATTATGAATGTAAGAACCTTAAACATTGACTTGCAGTCACTCACCTAAACTGAACTCCTGTTGGCACAGAGTGCATGAGTCCTGGTTAGTGAATTGGCCATAAATAATTCCACAAAACTTGAAAAATTGTGATTCAAATTTCTCAATGATCATAAGACATAGGAAAAATTTTTTTATGAAGATCACCATGCCTAAAAGTGACTGTAACATTTTCCATTAATTAGGTAAAATTTAAGTCCAAAAGCTACCTAGTTAAGGAACCAGAATCTGAAAATGAATCAGTTATGGTTATCCACCCATAACTTGAGTTCTAAAAATAAAATTGACATGATTCAAAAGGGAAAATAAAGATAAGACATAGAGGAACAACTTCCATGAAGGAAGTGTGGCCAAACAGTAGCTACAAACTGATCAAATGGATAGGTAAATGTAAGACACAAAAACTGAAACTAAAGAAAAGTCCATGAGATAAATTATCTTATGGTAGGAATTTAACCCTAATAAGCCATTAAACACAAAATCACGTGAAAAGGGGTATATGGGACCTATTTTCCCATTATAAAGTGATATGAACATTTCAAATAAATAAGTAATAATGTTTAATTGTCTATAGTATACCTAGACTTATTTATTTAATTTGGATCAATTAGTATACCAATAAGGGACTATAGATAGCAGTACTACCCATAAGAATAATCATTAACAGATAAAATCTATCTGGCATGATTGTTCTACAGGCTTTATGTCAGCCCGTTGGCCAATGTGCCTAATATTATAACTGGCTTAAATGCCTACTCGCAGGCTTAATGCCTGACATGACTGATGTATACTGGATAGACATATGGCTGTTTAACTAGTATACTCCCATGTATCAAGCTTTTATAATTTGTTATAGGTTTCTTGGGCATTGATAAAAAATTAATTAAGACTTAATATATAATAAGTAAATAGAAAAGATCTTGATAATTTCAATTGTTCCCAAAGTGCAGTAAAAATGTTAAATACCTAGAAATTATGAATTGCCATATAGAATTATTATTTCAATTGTTTAGTTATTGTTATTATAAATTATGCACCACTAAGTGTTATGCTTAGCGCATTGGTTTTCCATCATGTAGGTATTGGAGACCAGTCCCAATAGCCACAGCAGCAGTAGCAATAATGCTCATACAGAGACTGATCAGATTTGCCAGTGTCTACTAGTCACCTCGACAGTTGTAATTTTGTTGGTAGGGCCCATGTCTATTTAGATTTTCTTCTTTTGTTCATTGTACATAAACACATGATGTATTTCATTTTGGATTGTAATTAAACTTTGAGATTGTAATTAAAATTATAAATTATTATCTATGAATTTCCATATGAATGCAATAGACAATACCTTTTTGAGATCTCCTAAATAATTGTGAATGATATAATACAATAGAATATGATATGAAAATGTGTGAGATGAATATGAACATGTTAACAGGTAATTAGTGGAACCCGCCAGATGTTAACAAAATAGAGGAGGCACATTGTACAAAAAAAAAATTCTACACATGGATTACCTGTTTTTAAATGATATTAAAAATTTACAATGGACATGATAAGACAAGATAGGGTGCTCTGGCACCCAATGTGGCACTTCTTGCTCGGCTATACAGTAGACGGGTAAGGGCATCACATTTAGTGGTATCAAAGCAGAGGTTTAGATAGTCCTAGACCTAGATAGTTAGAAATAGATAGAGTGCATCACATGCATGGGCCTTTAAATAGAGTCGAGATGACACTAATGCATATATGTTCTTTGTCTATTTTATAGGATTGATGGCATCTGATCCTTCAGAGCACAGACCTCCAGGACCGATAGAGGAGGAGGAAGAGAGTCACGCACCCACATCTGCTCCTAGTAGGGAGTGAAGCAGTAGAGCCGAGTCATCTCGTGGTACTGTAGGGAGAGCATAGCAGGCCTTCCTGGAACAAATGACTCAACTGCTCCATCAGGTTACCGGAGCTATATCTCAACCATAGCCCTCACCACCTGTATAGCCACCACTGCCCCCACAGCCACAACCTGTACACAGATCCCCACTAAAGAAACTGTAGAAGTATGGGGTAGTTGACTTCAGGGGTAAGAAAGAGGATGATCTAGCCGCAATAGAGTATTGGTTGGAGAGTACAGAGAGGATATTATAGTAGTTGCACTGCACCCCAGAGTAGCAGTTGGAGTGTGCTTTGTCACTGCTACTGGAGGATTCTTATAGATGGTGGGTGACAGTATCGAGAGTGGTACAGCCTGCACAGATTACCTAGGAGTTCTTTCTGGCTGAATTCAGAAAGAAATACATTAGCCATGTGTACTTGGAGGCCAGAAGGAGAGAATTCCTAGCACTGAGATAGAAGCAACTTACAGTCTCTAAATATGAGCAGGAATTCATAAGATTTAGCAAATATGCATTGGAGTTGATGCCACAGAAACTGATAAATGCAAAAGGTTTGAGGACGGACTGAATGACAATATCAGGTTGATAGTCACATCTCATCACTTCACAGACTTCTCCCAGTTGATAGCATCAGCCCTTGATGTGGAAAGAGTCAGAAATGAAGAGCAGTCCAAAAAGGACAGGCAACATAAGAGGGGTTCTAGATCAGGTCAGTCTAGCTCAGTAGACACGGGTAGTGAGAGGCCGAAGGAGTCTCAAGGTCAGATTTAGGGTTGAGGTAAGAAGTAGAAATCCCAATTTCCCCCAAGAAGAGGAGGAGGACAATCTAGTGCATTAGTGGGTAGTTCTCCAGGTGTAACTACACGGGGATCAGCCCCACCTCCAGCTTGTACATATTGTGGGAGACCCCACATAAGAGTGTGCAGATTATTGACTGGTGGGTGTTTCAGATATGGGTCTATGGATCACTTCCTGAAGGATTATCCATAGAGGAATGCTAGTGTTTCCAGTGTTCCACCCCAGACAGAGAGACCTACCCAGGCAACACAGAGGGGTAGAAGACCTGAGAGGCCTGATACAATTGGTACATCACAGAGCCCTACTGCAAAGACAGTTCAGAGGCAGGAGCTAGAGTAGCACCTTGTGCTTATGCTATGAGAGCTCGAGATGAGCCAGAGCCAGCTGATGTCATAAGGGTTACTTTCTCACTTTATGATCTATCTGTATATGCCTTAATTGATCCTGGTTTCACACATTCTTATATGTGCATTGCACCACTTATTGGTAGAGGGATATAAGTAGAGGAGTTAGAGGAGGACATACAAGTCACAAACCCTTTAGGCCATAGTGTCATGGTGAAAAAGGTTTATAAGGGTTGTCCTTTGAAGATATAGGGTTATGAGTTTCCAGCTGACTTGAATGAGCTACCATTCCATAAGTTTGATGTGATATTAGGAATGGATTGGTTATCATGTCATCAGGTGATGATAGATTGTCGGCTAAAGAGGATGTCACTACAAACAGCAGAAGGGGATGAGATAATAGTTGTGGGTGAAGGAACGGGTTGTCTTTCTACTATCATATCAGCCACAGTAGCCAGAAGAATGATAAGAAAGGGCTATGAGGCTTTCTTAGCACATGTGGTTGATACTAGGAAGACTAGCCCAAGCATACAGGAGATCCCCATAGTATGTGAATTTTCGGATGTGTTTACTGAAGAGTTACTAGGTTTGCCACCAGATAGAGAAGTGGAGTTTGCTATGGAGGTTATGTCGGGTACTGCACCAATCTCCATTGCTCCATATAGGATGGCACCTACTAAACTGAGAGAGTTGAAAGTTTAGTTACAGGAGCTACTAGACAAAGGCTTCATACGCCCTACTGTATCACCCTGGGGAGCACCAGTGCTATTTGTGAAGAAGAAGGATGGTACCCTTCAGCTATGTATAGACTATCGGTAGCTGAATAAGGTGATTGTGAAAAACAAATATCCTTTACCTCAAGTAAATGACCTGTTTGATCAGTTGAGGGGAGCTGGAGTATTCTCCAAGATAGATCTCAGATCAAGCTATCACCAGTTGAGAGTGAAGGAGACAGATGTTCCTAAAACTGCTTTCAGGACTCGGTATGGACACTATGAGTTTCTAGTGATGCCATTTGGACTGACGAATGCACCAGCAGCTTTCATAGACCTAATGAACCGTATCTTTCATCCTTACTTGGATTGGTTCATCGTGGTCTTTATAGATGATATCTTGGTGTATTCTAAGAACCAGTAGGAGCATGATGAACACCTGAGAGTAGTACTACAGACACTGTGGGAAAAACAGTTGTATGCCAAATTGTCCAAGTGTGACTTCTGGTTGGATGAGATATCCTTCCTTGGACACATTTTATCAGTAGATGGGATCAAGGTAAATCCCAAGAAGATTGAAGCAATAGTTGAATGGAAGCCTCCTAGAAATGTAACAGAGGTCAGAAGCTTTTTGGGGTTAGCTGGATACTACAGGAGATTTGTAAAGGGATTCTCCCTTATAGTAGCCCCACTGATTAAACTGCTGTATAAGAATGCAAAGTATGACTAGAATGATAAATGTCAAACCAGTTTTGAGAAACCAAAGGCTATGCTTACAGAAGCTCCAGTGTTGACCTAGCCAGAGTTAGAGAAAGACTATGTGATCTACAGTGATGCCTCTCACAATGGGCTTGGGTGTGTTCTAATGCAGGAAGGGAAAGTAGCTGCCTATGCTCCCAGACAACTAAGGCCACATGAAAAAAACTACCCAACTCATGATCTAGAATTGGTGACAATAATATTTGCATT
Source organism: Hevea brasiliensis (assembly GCF_030052815.1). Lineage (NCBI taxonomy): Eukaryota > Viridiplantae > Streptophyta > Magnoliopsida > Malpighiales > Euphorbiaceae > Hevea > Hevea brasiliensis. The sequence goes on along the minus strand of NC_079509.1, from coordinate 31,700,618 downwards.
GAAAATATGGAGGCATTATCTATATGGTGAGAAATGCTACATCTATACGGATCACAAGAGTCTGAAGTATTTGCCAACCCAGAAGGAACTCAATCTGAGACAGAGGAGATGGATTGAATTCCTTAAAGATTATGACTATGTGATCGACTACCATCTTGGGAAGGCAAATGTAGTGGCTGATGCACTGAGCAGGAAGTCCATGATGGTTTTGAGAGCACTGAATGCTCAGTTGTCTTTAGCATAGGATGGGGAAATTTTGGCTAAGTTACTTGTAAAGCCAACCTTGTTACAGCAAATACAAGAAGCACAGCTAAGGGATGAAAAGTTGCTAGCTGTTATGGGCAGAATTCAAGAGGGGAAGGAGACTGATTATGAGTTGGAAGGAGATAGGTGCCTGTATTATAAAGGCAGAATATTTGTACTAGGAGATGAGGAACTAAAGAAGAATATCTTGAAATAGGTGCACAGTAGCTTTTATGCTATGCACCCAAGAAGTACCAAGATGTACCAAGACCTGAAAACACATTATTGGTGGCCTGGAATGAAGAAAGAGATAGGTGATTTTGTGACCAGATGTTTGATGTACCAGCAAGTTAAGGCTGAGCATCAGGTTTCATCAGGGTTGTTGCAACCTATATCCATACTAGAGTGGAAATGGGACCGCATCACCATGGATTTTGTCACTGGACTAGCATTGACACAGAGGAAGCATGATACTATATGGGTGATAGTGGATAGATTGACCAAGTCAACTCACTTCTTACCAGTTAGAGCCGACTACTCACTAGAGAGGTTAGTAGAGATTTACATAGATTAGATAGTCCGGTTACATGGAGTGCCAACATCGATCATATCTGACCGAGACCTGAGATTTACTTTGAGGTTTTGGAAGAGGCTACAGGAGTCTTTAGGCACTCAACTGCACTTTAGTACGGCTTTTTATCCATAGATGGATGGACATTCAGAAAGGGTGATTTAGGTAACCCTTAGAACTTAATGAATTATTGTAATTATTAAAGGAATGGTAACAATGACTTGACACTAATGACATGAATGATATGATATGTATTGGAGGATATGTTAAGAAGCTACATCATTGATTTTGAAGGAAGTTGGGAGAAGTATATTCCTTTGGTAGAGTTTGCTTACAACAACAGCTACCAAGCCAGCATAAAAATGGCTCCATATGAAGCATTGTATGAGAGGAGATACAGGACTCCCTTATGTTAGACAGAAATGGGGGAAGAGAAAGTAGTGGGCCCAAATTTAGTGAGGTAGACTGAGGAAAAAGTGAAACTCATCAGAGATAATTTGAAAGCCGCCTCAGACAGACAAAAAAGTCATATGCCAACCTAAGGAGAAAAGATATAGAGTATGAGATTGGCGATAAGGTGTTTCTTAAGGTATCACCTTGGAAGAAAGTGCTAAGATTTGGTAAGAAGGGTAAGTTAAGCCCTAGGTTTATTGGTCCATACGATGTCATTGAACGTGTGGGTCCAGTAGCCTACAAGTTAGCTTTGCCCCCTGAGCTGGACAAGATTCACAATGTATTCCATGTGTTGATGCTCGGGAGATACAGATCAGATCCTTCACATGCATTTCAACAAAGGAGATAATTGTACAACTCGATTTAACATATGAAGAAGAACCAGTCAGAATCTTAGAACGGGAAGTGAAAGAACTCAAAAACAAGAGGATCCCATTCGTGAAAGTCTTGTGGAGACACCACAACACAGAAGAAGCGAAATGGGAGAGCGAGGAGACAATGAGGCAACAGTTCCCTCAGCTCTTCACATCAGGTTAATTTTGAGGATGAAATTTTTATTTAGAGGGGAAGAATTGTAACGCCCTCACTGTAGGTAGTCTGTATATTCTACTATTTCGACGACTAATGTCTATTTGGACAGTCAAAATATCTGAAACTACACTTAAACTATAGTGAGGAGACATAAATTGATGGAATAAATGTTAAGAAAATATAGAAAAAATTTAGAGAAAATAAAATAAAATTAAGAGAATCTATTAATTGGTAAAAAAATATAATAATAACCCGATGAGCACCACGAAGGGCCTTTTGGTCATTTCACCCCCAGAGGTGAATTTTGACCTAAATGTCAAATTAAAATTTGAGAGAATTAAAATAATTAAAATAAATTAAAATTATAAATTTATGTATTTGAATTAGGAAAATGAGAAGTGAAAGAAGAAGAAAATAAAAGAAAAAGGCTTATGACATAAAATAAAGATTTAAGTGTATATATATATATATATATATATATATATTGTAACACCCTCGCTGTAGCAATTCCGTACATTCTACTATTTCAGTGACCAGTATCGATCCGGACAGCTAGAACATCTGGGAAAATATTTAGACTAGAGTGAGGAGTCATAAATAACTAAAATAATAGTAAGAAAAATCTGAGAAAAATTTTAGAAATAAAATACAACCAAGTTAAATGAGTCGGTGCCCTAGCGATGAATAACTTGACAGGAAGTTTTTGTTTTCATAGCTAGAAGCCCAAAACTTAGGGGAAAATTTTGTGAAATAATTTTTGGGACTCCAAAGAAGAGTCATTAAGGTTTTGATGGCATTAGAATGCCAAGAAATGCTTAGAAAAATTTGTAGATCGGTACAGATAATTTTGGCTCAATAAGCCAAACATAGAGAATTTTGATTATTTTGTCTTTAGAGATGATTTTTGGCCAACTTGTCCAGTTAAAAATATAATTTATATGATATAAAATGTGAATAAATATTGCTAAAAATTGAATTGAAAATGGATAGGAAAGAAAAGAAAAGAAAATATATGAAAACTTGAATTATGACATCATTATGATGTCATTAAAAAGGCTTCCACCAATGGCATTTCAACAAGCACTCTTAAATTAATTAAAAAGGAAAGAAAAGATGTAAAAATGAAATAAAATTTTTATTCTTTTTCTTCCATAATTTGGCAGCCTCTCTGTAACACCCTCCTTGTAGCAATTCCGTACATTTTGCTGTTCCGATGATCGGTGTCAGTCTGGACAGTTAGAACATCCGAAAAAATATTTAAACTAAATTTAGGAACCATAATTAACTCGAATATTAATAAGAAATATTTAGAAATAATTTTAGAAATAAAATACAACCAAGTTAAATGAGCTAGTGCACTAGTGATGGGTAACTCAGTGGGAAGTTGCGGTTCTCACAATTAGGAGCCCCAGACCTGAGAAAAAATTCATAAAATAATTTTTGAGACTCCAGAGAAGAGTCATTGAGGGTTCTATGGCATTAGAATGCCAAGAAAATACTTAGAAAATTTTTTGAATCGGTACAGACAATTTTAATCTGTTAAGCCAAACGAAGGGCATTTTGGTTATTTCGCCTTCAGAGGTGATTTTTGGCTGACTTGTCTAGTTAAGTAAACAATTATCATGACACAAAATATGAATAAATATTGCTAAAAATTAAATTGCAAATGAGTAGGAGAAAAAAAAAAGAAATGAAAGTAAATAGGATTTATTGCATATGCATGATTCAATTAAGAAAGGCCCAACCAATCAAAATGCAACAAGCTTTATTAAATCAATTAAAAGAGATAAAACTTAAGGAAAACAAATAAGATTTCTTCTCCTCCTTCAGCTGGCCGAACCACACTCTCACCTCCACCATTGTTGTCCCTTCAACCAAGCTTCCTTTCCCACCTTAAACCCCCTCAAAACCCTAACTTGCCTTCATTAAAAATTATCCCTACCACTAGAGCAAGCTTTGGGCAGTAATTTGAAAGGAAGAAAGTGAAGTTTTTAAGTCTTGGAAAGTGACTAAGTGAAGGTTAGCGCCACTTTTATTTAATTTTTCTCTTATATTCTTTGTTACAACATTAATCTAAACTAGAAAATATGAAAATGGAACAAATTGAAATTGTGGAGTTAGGGTTTGGGAGAAACCTAGGGTTTGCTCATGTGTTGGAGAATGAAAGTTTAAATGGTCATTTAGTGACCATTTAGCTGTGTATGATGAAGAAATGAAGTGAGTTGTGGCTTAGTATTTGAATTTGGGTTAGCTGCCTTGGCTGCCCTGCAGGTCTGGATGTGAGTCCAGTAGGTTTGGGCAGCTATAAATGGAGTTGTAGAGGTTCAATTGGTGCAAGGATAATTGGACATGAAACTAGACACCTAATGGCACCACTTTGGTGAAGAAACTCTACCCAGAAAACCAAACCAAGTTGGCTTAAAAATAACCATAATCTGGGTGACTTGCATTTTGCCTGGGCAAAATGACCAAATGAATAGTTTTTATTTATTTGGTCATAACTCAATGTAGAAAGGTCCAATTAACCTGAAATTTTACCAAAACAAATCTGAGACATATACCTACAACTTTCATGAAGAATGCAAATCCAAATTCTGAACATAACCCAGTCAACTTGCCAACCAAACTTAGGTTACCAAATATGGCAGAACAAATTTTGCCCAGAATTTTAGATTCTGTCCAATCCGGCCAGTTATGGTGTTTAGACCATAACTTGAGCTACAAAACTCCAAATGGAGTGATTTAAAAAAGGAAATGTAACTAGACAAAATAAGGAACAACTTTTATGGAGACAATTTCACTAAATTCCTACTGTACAAATGACTAATAAATATGAGGCTTGAAATCTGAAAATTTTGAACAACTAGCACTAAGCTTAGAAATGGTTTTGGCAACCAATACCAACAACTTTAGAATGCAAAATGTGGTATGTTGGGAGTGTTAGAACCAATGTACCTATTGTTTATGCAAAAGTCAACATTTTAGTTGACTAATGAAATGAATAGTAACACCTAAACTTAAATTTCAAGAATTATAAAGTTTAAAAGTGTAACATGCCCTAGTACACCTAGCAAGATTGCTTTGGATAGGTTGGCATGCCAATAGGGTTCAGTTAGCAGTACTGCACATGGGATTATGCCATTCTGTGATTTTATGGCTTTTAGCCATTCTGACATTATGTTGATACTTGGCCTTATGCCTAATGTTATTACAGCTTATTAGCTGTTCTGTTGCACACCGGGAGATGCATATGTGACCAATGGTGTGACGGCCCGAGGTACTAGATACCTAGTGCCAGTTTACCCATTTATCCAGTCCAGTCATCCAATATAGGTTAGTTGGGCAACCAAAAATGGAAGTGGATAAATTTAATGAAATTATGAATATAACAAGTACAAAATAAATAAGATTACCAATAATAATCGAAAAATTGTCTGCATAAGACATCAAGACATGCACTGCATATTTATTTTCAGTTATTTCTTTTTATTTTATTACTGGCACCACTAAGCATTATTACTCAGCGCATTGCTTTTTGCCACGCGGAGGTTTTGGAGAGACCAACCGAGATCCTAGTAAACCACAGACTGGGTGAGATCTTCTACAGCTCTGCATAGTGTCCGTGTCACCTCACCATCATCAGTGCATTGGTAGGACACTAGGTTTTATTTTGGTATTTTGTAATTAACTTTTATTTTCTCATGTGTAATTAAGACACATGTAATGTATTTTGGTATTGATGTAAATAATGGAAATTGTGTTTATGAATGAAAAAGTGAATATTTATTTATGACTTTTATATGAATATCATATGAAATGAATGAATGAGAAATGGGAGTATGTTTGAGAAATATTGAGATTTTATTGATAAAATGGAGTTTGGGATTGATTAAAAATTTTGGAAGTATTTTTCACAAGTTCCGAAGAATTGTTTTATCCATTTTTAGCCGGCACTCTACTAGATTTTCTATAAAATTTGTGAAACCTCAAATAAATTATAATTTCAATAAATGACTTAAATAAATAATATTTTACGAATTATACTTCATAACTATGAAAGACATAAATTAGGAAGATTAAAAATAGTTGAATTAAAATAGGGTGTTCCGGTACATTGTGTGACATATCTTACTTGACTATACAGTAGACGGGTAAGGGGTGTCATATTTAGTGGTATTAGAGCACGGTTTTGGCATTTCTGGGCCTAGATCGAGTCCATACGATGCATTGCATTTGTAAGAGTTGAGTTGACACTAATGCAGATCTGTTTGTCTTTGTTATTTTGAATAGGAAATGGACCCCACATCTCATAGGGCAACTGAGGAGGAAGTGGAGAGTCATGCTCCACCTGCAATAGCAGAGACTTGGGATAGGGGAGAACCTGCTGCAGCAAAGCTTGCTCAGCCTCCATAGGCCATGTTCTAGCAAATGGTCGAATTCTTCAGACAAATGGCTGGGGTAATGCCACCACAACCACCACCTCCACAACAGAAATCACATCTGGAAATACTGAGAAAATTTGGAGCAGTGGATTTCTTTAGCAAGAGAGAAGATGATTCTGTTGGAGCTGAAAACTGGTTGAACAGAACAGGCAGAGTTTTAAAACAACTCCACTGCACTACAGAGCAAAATCTAGAAGCTGTTGTATCTCTATTGCAAGATGATGCCTACCAATGGTGGGATACAGTGTCTAGTGAAATGCATCCAGAAGTAATAACTTGGGACTTCTTCCTCTCAGAATTCAAGAAGAAATATGTGGGTAGTGTATACCTGAAAGAGAGAAGAAGAGAGTTCATTAACCTAAGGCAGAGATAGCTATCAGTAGCGGAGTATGAGAAGAAGTTTGTCAGACTAAGCCGCTACAGAAAGGAGATAGTCCCTAATGAAGTCGAGAGGTGTAAAAGATTTGAAGAGCGATTAAATGACAACATAAAGATCATGATTACTGCCTTGGGAATCACAGATTTAAACAAGTTAGTAGAAGCTGCAATAAAAGTTGAAAAGGTTAGAATAAGTGAGCAGACCAGAAGAGAGAGACAGTAGAAGAGGGGCTCGGGTCAGTTTAGTTCATCTCCTACACCAGGGAAGAAGTTCAAATGTCCACTTGCATAATGTTCAGGTCAAACACAAGGTCAGGGTCTGTTCCAGAGGCCCAGGCCACAGTTCACCCCTAGGAGAGGTCAGTCCACACCATCAGTGGGCAGCTCTCCAGGGACAGGGTTCAGGGGACCAGCCTTAGCATCTTCTGCATGTCCGCATTGCCTGAAGTGGCATAAGGGGGAGTGTTGGAGAGTGACGGGTGCCTGCTTAAGGTGTGGGTCGACAGAACATCAGTTAAGGAACTGTCCATGCAGAACTGCTACAGTTGCTCCAACACAAGCAGACAGACCTGCTCTTGCACCACAAAGGGGGAGGAAATCTAGAAAATCTGAGGCAGTGGGACCATCACAGAGGCCTGCATCTGAGCCAGCAGAGAGGCCTAAGAGCAGAGCACCTACCAGAGCCTATGCCATAAGAGCTCAGGAGGAGCAAGAAGCCCTGGACATCATCAGGGGTACGTTCTCCCTCTAAATACATCTGTGCATGCATTAGTGGATCCAAGATCCACTCATTCATACATCTGCATCAACTTACCCGTAGAAAGGGGGATACTAGTAGGGGAGAGTGACCAAGACATTCTGGTCACTAATCCATTGGGCCACGGTGTAGTGGTGAACAAAGTGTACAGGGGTTGCCCGTTAAGGATTCAGGGGTATGAATTCTTGGCAAACCTGATTGAGTTGCCTTTCCATGAGTTTAATGTGATTTTGGGAATCTACTGGTTATCACGTCATCAGGCAATGGTTGATTGTAAACTGAAGATGATTTCTTTGAAAACTCCTAAGGGTAATGAGATCACAGTTGTGGGGGAAAGGACAGATTTCTTGTCCAATGTCATCTTAGCCACCATTGTAAGAAAACTAATGAGGAAAGGCTATGAAGCCTACCTAGCACATGTGGTGGATACTAGGCAGGCTAAGCCAAATTTACGTGACATACCCACAGTAAGAGACTTCCTAGATGTTTCTCCTGAAGAATTGCCTAGCTTGCTACCAGAAAGGAAAGTCGAATTTGCTATTGAGATACTGCCAAGTACAGCACCAATCTCTATTACTCCTTATAGGATGGCACCCATAGAATTGAAGGAACTGAAAGTTTAGTTACAGAAGTTGCTGGATAAGGGGTTCATATGCTTTAGTGTGTAACCATGGGGAGCTCCAGTACTGTTTATAAAGAAGAAGGATGGGACTTTGAGGTTATGCATTGATTACTGGCAGTTGAATAAAGTGACTGTGAATAATAAGTATCTGTTGCCTAGAATTGATGATCTGTTTGATCAGTTGAAGGGAGCAGGAGTATTTTCTAAAATTGATCTCAGACAAAGGTATTATCAGTTGAGGGTGAAGGATGCAGATGTGCCAAAGACTGCATTCAGGACTCGGTATGGGCATTATGAGTTCTTGGTAATGCCTTTTGGCCTAACAAATGCACCAGTGGCATTCATGGACCTTATGAACCGTATCTTCCATCCATACCTAGATCAGTTCGTAGTGGTCTTTATTAATGATATTTTCGTGTATTCCAAGACCAGGGAAGAACATGATGAGCATTTGAGGATTGTTCTGCAAACCCTGAGAGAAAAGAAGTTGTATGCTAAGTTGTCCAAGTGTGACTTCTGGTTGAATGAAATTGCATTCCTTGGACACATAGTGTCAGCTGATGGGATTAGAGTGGATCCCAAGAAAATAGAAGCAGTGATGGAATGGAAGCCTCCTAGAAATAAAACTGAGGTCAGAAGTTTCTTGGAGCTAGCTGGGTATTACAGAAGATTTGTGAAGGGATTTTCCTTAATAGCTGCTCCAATGACCAAGTTGTTGTACAAGAATGTCAGATTTGATTGGAATGACAAGTGTCAGACCAGTTTTGAGAAGTTGAAGGCTATGTTAATAGAGGCACCAATGTTAACACAGCCAGTGTCAGGAAAGGACTTTGTGATCTACAGTGATGCCTCTCATAATGGGTTAGGGTATGTATTGATGCAGGAGGGAAAGATGGTCGCTTATGCTTTCAGGCAGCTAAGGCCACATGAACAGAATTACCCTACCCATGATCTAGAACTTGCAGCAATTATTTTAGCATTGAAGATATGCTAGCACTACTTGTATGGTGAAAAGTGTTACATTTACACAGACCATAAAAGTCTGAAATACTTTCCAACCCAGAAGGAGCTCAACCTTAGACAAAGGCGATGGATTGAGTTCCTGAAGGACTATGATTGTGTGATTGATTACCATCCTGGGAAGGCAAATGTAGTTACTGATGCTTTGAGCAGAAATTCCATCACAGCTTTGAGATCATTGAATGCCCATCTATCCTTAGCTCGAGATGGAGCTATTTTAGCTAAGTTACAAGTGAGGCCAAAGCTGCTACAACAGATTTTAGATGGGCAAAAGGTGGATGAGAAATTAATGAGTATTGTGAGTAAAATCTTAGAAGGGAAAATAACTGACTATGAGGTGAAAGCAGATGGGCGTCTGTACTACAAAGGAAGAGTATGTGTACCAGATGATGGGGAATTGAAGGCTAGTATTCTAAAAGAGGCACACACCAGTGTTTATGCTATGCACTCAGGAAGTACAAAAATGTATCATGATCTGAAGCTTTAGTATTGGTGGCCTGGTATGAAGAAGGACATAGCTAACTATGTGACTAAATGCTTGACATGCCAGCAAGTCAAGGCAGAACATCAAGTTCCATCGGGTTTGCTACAGCCTATACGCATACCTTAATGGAAATGGGATCGGGTCACCATGGATTTTTTAAGTGGTCTACATCTCACCCAGAAGAAGCATGATGCAATATAGGTGATAGTAGATAGATTAACGAAGTCAGCACACTTTCTGCCAGTTAGGACTGACTACTCACTAGAGAAGTTAGCAGAATTATATATCAGTGAGATAGTTAGACTGTATGGAATTCCACTTTCCATCATATCTAATAGAGACCCAAGGTTTACATCGAGATTTTGGAAGAAGTTGCATGAATCCTTGGGTACACAACTCCACTTTAGCACAGATTTCCATCCTCAGACGGATAGGCAATAAGAAAGAGTAATCCAGGTAAACAATTGAAACCAATTGAACTAATACAAATATTAAACTGAAATGATAATAATAACATGAAATATATGTCAGGTCCTTGAGGATATGATGAGGAGTTGTGTTATTGAATTTGAGGAAAGTTGGGATAGATACCTCCCACTGGTAGAATTTGCATACAACAATAGCTACCATGCTAGCATCCAAATAGCCTCGTATGAAGCACTGTATGGGAGGAAATATAAAACTCTAGTGTGCTAGGCTGAATTTGGTGAAGATAAACTAGTAGGGCTAGACCTGGTGAAACAGATGGAGGAGAAAGTAAAACTAATCAAAGCCAATCTGAAGGTTGCCTCAGATAGACGAAAATCCTATGCTGACCTGAAGAGAAAAGAAATAGAATATGTGATTGGCAACAAAGTGTTCCTTAAGGTGTCACCATGGAAGAAGGTACTGAGGTTTGGAAGAAAAGGTAAGTTAAGCCCTAGGTTCATTAGCCCATATGAAGTCATTAAATATATGGGTCCAGTGGCCTACAGGCTAGCTTTACCACCAGAGCTGAACAAGATCCACAATGTGTTCCACGTGTCTATGCTAAGAAGATACCGCTCAGATCCTTCACATGTCATCTCCATGAAAAAAATTGAACTACAACCAGATTTGACATATGAAGAACAACCCATACGGATCCTAGCTCAGGAAGTGAAAGAATTGAGGAATAAGCAGATTCCTCTGGTGAAAGTGCTTTGAAGGTACCACAACACTGAGGAGGCAACTTGGGAAAGTGAAGAGACGATGAGGCAATAGTTCACTCAACTGTTTGCATCAGGTAAATTTCGAGGACGAAATTTAAATTAGAGGGGAAGAGTTGTAACACCCTCCCTGTAGCAATTCCGTATATTATACTGTTTCGGTGGCCGATGTCGGTTCGGGCAGCTATAATGTCCAAAAAAATATTTAAACTAAAGTGAGGAACCATAATTAACTCAAATATTAATAAGAAAAATTTAGAAAAAAAATTTTAGAAATAAAATACATTCAAGTTAAATGAGCCGGTACCCTAGCAATGGGTAACCAAGTGGGAAGCTGCGGTTCTCGCAACTAGGAGCCCTAAACTCGGGAGAAAATTCATAAAATAATTTTTAAGATTCTAGAGAAGAGTCATTGAGGGTTCTATGGCATTAGAATGCGAAGAAAATGCTTAGAAAAATTTTTGAATAGGTACCGATAATTTTAGTCTGTTAAGCCAAACGGAGGGCATTTTGGTCATTTCGCCTTCAGAGGTGATTTTTGGCCGACTTGTGCAGTTAAGTAAATAATTATCATGACACAAAATATGAATAAATATTGCTAAAAATTAAATTGTAAATGAGTAGAAAAAAAAAAGAAAAGAAATGAAAGTAAATAGGATTTATTGCATATGCATGATGCAATTAAGAAAGGCCCAACCAATCAAAATGCAACAAGCTTTATTAAATCAATTAAAAGAGATAAAACTTAAGGAAAACAAATCAGATTTCTTCTCCTCCTTCAGCTGGCTAAACCACACTCTCACCTCCACCATTGTTGTCCCTTCAACCAAGCTTCCTTTCCCACCTTAAACCCCTTCGAAACCCTAACTTGCCTTCATTAAAAATTATCCCTACCACTAGAGCAAGCTTTGGGCAGCAATTTAAAAGGAAGAAAGTGAAGGTTTTAAGTCTTGGAAAGTGACTAAGTGAAGTTTAGTGCCACTTTTATTTAATTTTTCTCTTGTATTCTTTGTTACAACATTAATTTAAACTAGAAAATATGAAAATGGAACAAATTGAAATTGTTGAGTTAGGGCTTGGGAGAAACCTAGGGTTTTCTCATGTGTTGGTGAATGAAATTTTAAATGGTCAATTAGTGACCATTTGGCTATGTATAATAAAAAAGAGAAGTGAGTTGTGACTTGGTATTTGAATTTGGGTGAGCTGCCTTAGCTGCCTTGTAGGTCTAGATGTGAGTCTAGCAGGTTTGGGCAGCTATAAATGGAGTTGTAGAGGTTCAATTGGTGCAAGAGCAATTGGACATGAAACTAGACACATAATGGCACCACTTTGGTGAAGAAACCCTGCCCAGAAAACCAAACCAAGTTGGCTTAAAAATTGTCCTAATCTGGGTGACTTGCATTCTGCCTGGGCAAAATGACTAAATGAACAGTATTTATTCATTTGGTCATAACTCAGCGTAGAAAGGTCCAATTAACCTGAAATTTTACCAGCAGAAAGATGAGACATAGACCCACAACTTTCATGAAGAAACAAATCTAAATTCTGACCATAACCTAGTCAAATTGCCAACCAAATATAGGTTACCAAATCTGGCAGAACCAGTTCTGTCCAGAATTTTGGATTCTGTCCAATCTAGTCAGTTATGGTGTTTAGGCCATAACTTGAGCTACAAAACTCCAAATGGAGTGATTCAAAAAAGGAAATATAACTAGACAAAATAAGGAACAACTTTCATGAAGACAATTTTGCCAAATTCCTACTGTACAAATGACCAATGGAATAGTAAATATGAGGCTTGAAATCTGAAAATTTTGAACAACTAGCACTAAGCTTAGAAATTGTTTTGGCAACCAATACCAACAACTTTAGAATGCAAAATGTGGTATGTTGGGAGTATTAGAACCAATGTACCTATTGTTTATGCAAAAGTCAACATTTTAGTTGACTAATGAAATGAATAATAACACCTAAACTTAAATTTCAAGAATTTTAAAGTTTAATAGTGTAACATGCCCTAATACACCTAGCAAGATTGATTTGGATAGGTTGGCATGCCAATAGGGTTCAGTTAGCAGTACTGCACATGGCATTATGCCATTCTATGATTATATAGCTTTTAGCGATTTTGACATTGTGTTGATACTTGGCCTTGTGCCTAATATTATTACAGCTTATTAGCTGTTCTGTTGCACACCGGGAGATGCATATGTGACCGATGGTGTGACGGCCCGAGGTACTAGATACCTAGTGCCAGTTTAACCGTTTATCCAGTCCAGTCATCCAATATAGGTTACTTGGGCAACCAAAAATGTAAGTGGATAAACTTAATGAAATTATGAATATAACAAGTATAAAATAAATAAGATTACCAATAATGATCGAGAAATTGTCTGCATAAGACATCAGGACATGCACTACATATTTATTTTCTATTATTTATTTTTATTTGATTATTGGCACCACTAAGCATTATTACTTAGCGCATTGCTTTTTGCCACGCGGAGGTTCTGGAGAGACCGATCGAGAGCCCAGTAGACCATAGACTGGGTGAGATCTTTTGCAGCTCTGCATAGTGTCCATGTCACCTCACTGTCATCAATGCATTGGTAGGACACTAGGTTTTATTTTGGTATTTTGTAATTAACTTTTATTTTCTCATGTATAATTAAGACACATGTAATGTATTTTGGTATTGATGTAAATAATGGAAATTGTGTTTATGAATGAAAAAGTGAATATTTATTTATGACTTTTATATGAATATCATATGAAATGAATGAATGAGAAATTGGAGTATATTTGAGAAATATTGAGATTTTGTTGATGAAATGCAGTTTGGGATTGATTGAAAATTTTGGAAGTGTTTTTCAAAGGTTCCAAATAACTGTTTAATTCATTTTTAGCCGGCACTTTGCCGGATTTTCTATAAAATTTATGAAACCTCAAATAAATTATAATTTCAATAAATGACTTAAATGAATAATATTTCACGAATTATACTTCATAACTGTGAAAGACATAAATTAGGAAGAATAAAATAGGGTGTTCCAGTACACTGTGTGATATATCTTACTCGGATATACAGTAGACGGGCAAGGGGTGTCACACACTCTCTCTTCTCTCTTAACCTCCATTAATGCTCCTTTGTGAGCTTAATTTCCCCTTTCATCCCACCATAAAACCCTAACATCCCTTCAGAAAAATTGGTCATCACCATTAGAGCAATACTTGGGCAACAAAAAGAAGTGAAAATAAAGGAGTTTGTCAAGCTTGGGTTGGCACACAACAAGGTTAGTGTCAAGTAAACCTTTAAAATTTTGTGTAGACATCATTAGGAGTGTAAATTGAGTGTGAATTAGAGAGGAATTAAACAAATTGTACATGTTTGAATTCCTTCAAATTTTGGCAGCCTTAAGATACCATAGGGTTTCAATGATTCAAGTGACTTATAGTTGTGAATTGATGCCATTGAACATGAATTTGATGATTAGAACACTTAATTGTATATTGTTTGAGTAAATTGGAATTGTGGAGTTAGGGTTTGGGGAAACCTAGGGTTTTGTTCATGTATTGATGAATGGAAGTCCAAATGGTTGACCATTTGGCTATGTTTGATGAGGAATTAAAGTGAATTGGGGCTTTGGATTTGAGAATGGGTGTGCTACCTTGGGTGACCTACAGAGCTAGATGTGAGTCTAGCAGGTTTGGATAGCTATAAATTGAGTTGTGTGGGTTCAATTGGTGCAAGGACAATTAGACATGAAATTAAATACATAATAGTACAACTTTGATGAAGGAACCCTATCCAGAAAACCACAATAGACTGACCTAAAAATTTACCAAATCTGGGTAATACACATTCTACCTGGGCAAAATGACCAAATGAACAGTGTTCGTTCATTTGGTCATAACTCAGTGTAGAAAGGTCCAATTGACCTGAAATTTATATCAATGAAAAGCTTAGATAATTATTCATGCATAACACAAACTCCAATTTTGAACCTAACCAAATGAAATTGCTAACAAAAGTTGAGCTACCAAATCTGGTAGAACCAGAATTGCCCAGAAATTCTGGGTCGAAGTCTATCCAACCAGTTATGGTAAAATGGCCATAACTTGAGCTCGAAAACTCCAAATGGAGTGATTCAAAAAGTGAATTGATGAATACACATAAAAAACAACTTTGATTAAGAACATTTGGCCAAATTCTCAATATAGAATGGCCTAATAGAACAGTGAACTCTAGCACCCAAAACTGAAATTTTTGATTTATTTCCTATTGGTTTGAAGTATTGATTGGCAACTAATGGCAACACTTTGGGGAACCAAAATGTGGTAATTTCATGTGATTAGAACTCATATAACTATTATGTATGTGAAAGTCAATATTTTGACTTAAATGGTAAAATGAATAGTAATCTTACATGTTAAACACAAAAATTTAATCAAGAATTTTGTAATATGCCCTAGTAGACCTAATAAGATTAGGTTGGACAGGTTGGCATGCTAATAGGGTTCGGATAGCAGTACTACATATGGCATCACGCCATTCTATGATTTATAGCTTAAGTGGCCATTCGGTGATTTTATGGCTTTTAGCCATTCTGATATTATTGTGATACTTGGCCTTGTGCCTAATATTTATTACAGCTTATTAACTATTCTATTGCACACCAGGAGACACCTTGTGACAGATGGTGTGACGGCCCAAGGTACTTGGTACCCAGTGCCAGTTTACCCGTTTATCCATTCCAGTCATCCGGTATAGGTTACTTGGCCAACAAAAAATGGAAGTTGATAAATTTAATTAAATAATTGATATAAACAGTAATAAATTAATTATACTACAATTAAGTACCAGAAATTGTCCGTATGGAAAACCTGCATACACTCTGTATGCTTGTTTCATTTTAGTTCTTTTTATTTTATTATTAGCACCACAAAGCAGTATTGCTTATCATGTTGCTTTTGCCACGCGTAGGTTCTGGAGAGACTGATAGTGAACCCAGCAAACCACAGACTGGGTGAGGCCATAGATCTGCATAGAGTCAGAGTCACCTCTTAGGCTATAGTGCATTGGTAGGACACTAGGTCCCATTTTGTATTTTGTAATTTTTGTAAAATTTGTAATTAAAGTTTTATTTTATTAGGTAAATTTAAAACTTCTGTAATGTAATTTTGTATTAATGTGATTATCTGTAAATTTTGTGTTTATAGATAAAATTTGAGTATTTATTCATAATCAGAGTATGATTTTGATATGAAACAAATGAATGCAAAATTGCGGAATTATTGAGAATTTGATGAGAAATTTATTGAGAAATGATGATTATTTGGAATTGTGGGTTGAGAAAATTATTGGGAGTATTTTCCACAGGTTCCGAAGAACTGTTTTCTCCATTTTTAGCCTGCACTCTGCCGGATTTTCTATAAAATTTTCGGAACCTCCAATAAATTTAAAATTTCAATAAATGATATAAATGATATCAATTTCATAAATTTCTCATAGTGATCCTAAATAAATAAATTAAGAAATGAGAAATATATAAATGAGATAAAATATGGTGTTCTGGCAAACTGTGTGGCATATCTTGCTCGGCTACATTGTAGATGGGTAAGGGTGTCACATTTAGTGGTATCAGAGCACGGTTTAGTGCGTTTCTGGGTCTAGATAGAGTCCATACTATGCATTGTATTTGCAAGAGTTGAGGTGACACTAATGTAGATCTGTCTACTTTTGTTATTTTGATGAGGATATGGACCCCACATCACAGAAAGCAGTAGATGAGGAAGTGGAGAGTCATGCTCCACCTGCAACTGAGACTGGAGGCAAGGGAGAACCTGTTCCACCAGCACCAGAGGTGCCTACATAGCCTTCGCCAGCTATGTTTCAGCACATGACAGATTTCTTCAGACAAATGGTTGGGGTTATGCCACCATCACCACCTCCACAGTAGAAATCTCACCTGGAAAAACTGAGAAAATTTGGAGCTATGGACTTCATGGGTAAGAAAGAAGATGACCCAGTGGCAGCTAAAAATTGGTTAGACAGAACCATCCGGGTATTGAAGCAATTGCATTGCACCCCACAGATGAACTTGGAGGGTGCAGTGTCTCTACTGCAAGAAGATGCCTATCAGTGGTGGGACATTGTTTCTAGTGAGATGCAGCCCGAGCAGATCACCTGGGACTTCTTCCTCGCTGAGTTCAGGAAGAAGTATGTGGGCAGTGTGTACCTGGAAGACAGAAGAAGACAGTTTATCAGTCAGAGGCAAAGGCAGCACTTAGTAGCAGAGTATGAGAGGGAGTTTGTCAGACTAAGTGTTATGGAAGGGAAATAATCCCCAATGAAGCTGAAAGGTGTAAGAGGTTTAAAGAAGGACTCAATGACAACATTAAGATAATGATTACCACCTTTGGGATTACGAACTTCACCAAATTAGTTGAAACAGCATTAAAAGTTGGGAAAGTTAGAATAAATGTGTCACACCCTACTCCTCCGTAAGATGTAACATGATCCCATAGTACACCTAATAAATTACCGTACTTCGCCTACCGATAACCCATTAGATATACTACAAGGGATTTTAAAATAATTTTCGTGAAATTTGAGTCATCGATTAAAATCTGGTTTTATAAAAATTTTTTAAAATTTCGACAAAGAGTTGGCTGTATTTTAAGAAAACAGTTCTTCAATCCTGCAAAAGAAAATGCTCCCAATATGTTTTCTCAAATACAACTCCAATAATATCATTTCAATTCCCAATTCAAATTTCAATAAACAATCAATTCATTTTCAAACTAATCTCATTATAAAGAAACATTTTATTGATTACAAGACTCAAAATTTATATTAGAAAACTATTCAAGTAAATGAAATCTCAAATTTACATTTGCAATAATTTACATTTATTTACATATCAAAATATTTTACAAGAGTTTTTATACAACTGCTCAAATAATTTGCATACATATTATTACATATATACATCAAAACCCGTGTACATGGGTATACCTGGAGCTAATCTGAATGTCTCTTCAAAGAAGCTTACTCAATTTCTCTATGCTCATTTCACCTGCGACAGCATACAAAGCTATCGCTGTGTGGTGAACTCAGTGGTGCACAACTATAATTTAAAACAGAGTACAATATACATTGACAAATTTCACAGTTAATAATTTGGAAATCTGAATACTCATCAAATTCCAAAACTCAAAAATTTCACTGCCAATAATATGAATCATTTGTATAAAATGACATTGATCACGAAGTTCAATTTATCAAATCATAACTAACCATTTAGGTAATTCCAACAAAATCAATTCTACATAAATCATAATTGAAATCACAATTCTTTACTATTCAAAAACATTTTGTATCTCAAAAATCATTCTGTATCTCAAAAACCATTATGTATCTCACTAACTATGCAAGACTAATCCGAAAGGGCCATCTTCGGGGTGATTCTAACTACCTATGGTCGGGGAGGTCGAATCATCATGCACAATACACATCACAATAATGAATCTTTCGCAAGGGCCATAACAAATAAGAACTTAGATCTAACCTCTAATAAGAGGAGAATCTAAGCCTGTGCACGTACCATGGTAATCAAAACACAACTAACTCCATTGTCTTCTCAACAAATGAGAGAGACGGGTAATAACCTAGTCAAATATCTATAGTGAGATATAAAACAATATCACAATACTTTTAGTGAGCATAAATCACAATACAATTTGATTCAAAGTCAATTCCAATATCCAATAATTTTTATGCTCATCACAATTCAAATCATAAATTTGCATTTTTTCATGCAAATTGCCCATCACAATTCAAAACATGTTTTATCACAATTTTCCAAAACATAATTTATTCAATTCACAACAATACTTAATACTTGTGGAAATACCATTTCACAAAGCTAAATTCATACATACTATAACAATTTCAATAATTATTGAATTAAATCCAATGTTTGTGAAACATAATACATAAGAAAAATATATCATTAAATCATATGAAATATTCAGAACAAAATCAGTTAAAAACTAGTTGTGCGCAAACCTCTGATAACTGTCTTTTGGTTCTGACTCAGCGTTTCCTTCCCCTTCCCTGAGTCTTTGCTAACTAAAACACAAAATTTGAAGTGTTTCATTACTCATTTAAATTGTCTCTAACGATAATGCTTAATAATTAACTTATTGAATCCTATTATTTCCTTAGTTAACCTAAGATGTTGACCCTCAATGCACTCTAGGTGAAATAGGTTTTAATGTTACTATTTTGTCATATTTAATAGCCTTTTAGGATTGCTACATGTTACCAAATTCATTTCGATGTATATTGTGTTTTATTGCAATTTGTCGGATTTCGGTATACCAATTTGACCTAGCCGGACGACCTAGTTCCCTCAGTTTTTGGATTTCGGTCAAAACCACAAACTTGTAGGTCTATGTCTTATTGCACGCAAGACGAAATTTCAGGTCATTCTGAGTTTACTAGACCAAGTTATGGTCATTTTACTATTGCTGGTCAGAATGTACCAAAATTGGTCACTTTATGTCATTTTAGGTCAATTTTGGTTCGGCTAGTTTTTGGACCCGAACTTGTGCAAGCTATTTGACTTGCTTATGGTCATTTCTGGGCTTTAGTGTCTTCATAAGACTTGTAGATATATGTCTAAACTATTCATGGTAAAACTTTCAGGCCAATTGGACCTGTTTTGAGTGAGTTATGGCCAAAATACTAACTGCTGCCCAAATGGTCAATTTTCTGGCCTTAAATGCACTAATCTGGATTTGGTCATTTTTCAAGTTATCTTCCAAGCAGAATTTTAGTAAGCTTCCTTCATGAAAGTTGGCACTTTTTGTGCCTAGTTTCACCTCCAATTGGTCTCATACCAATTGGAGCCACACACTTAAGTTTCTAGGCCAAAATACATACTGTCCTATTGCAATACTCTTCATCACATACCAAATACACTTTTAACACTTACCAAGTTACACATTCATGCCATTTCTATTTTGTACCATAACATAAACACACTTCACAACACATTTTATTATCATTTTGGCAGCTTATAACCACACTCAATAAGCACCTTATAATATAGAATTTACCAAGTCCAAGTTACACACAATTTAACTACATAACAAGCTCATTTACATGTCCAAACTCAAACCCTTGTACACATATACAATCTACCATAACAAGCACCATAATTCAACCATGAAATACATATTTTGGGTTCACACTTCAAGTTGCCGAATTGTAGTCTTCATCAATTAGCTTTCCAAGCTTCCAAAGTCAAGTGTACATTCACATATACATCTATTATACATCACCCAATTTATTCCCACACACATAAACACTTAATCAATGCTTTAATCTACCATTTACAAGCAAGGATAAACTGTTCTTATGGAGTTTCCATGGCTGCCAAAAATATACATCTCCCTTAAAACATCAAACTCCAAAATTCTTTCCACAATTCAACTACCCATAACACCCACACAAACTTTAATGAAGCAAGCATCAAAAATACCTACTTACCACTTTTGAAACTCTTCAAAACTTCACCAAAACTTGATCTTCTTGCTTCCTACATGCTGCCCATGATGTGTAGAACAAGTTTAATGAAGATACTTGCATGGAATCATAGCTTGATCATGGACCATTGGAGCTCTTGCATGGACAGCGATGGAGGAATTTGGAGAATTGGGAATTCGGCCATGGATGTGTGATTTGAAGGAAATGGAGTTGTGAGTGGACAAAATCTATTCCCAAGCCCTTTTATACCCCCACTTTCAATTAGTTTAATAGTTAAAATATTCAAATTTTCGTAATTACAATTATTCCTCCCACATTTCCTTAATTACATTTTATATTTAATTTCTTGTTTCCATGAAATTTCAATATTTAGTACTAGTAATTTTTTTAATGGATATTTAGGTCAAAAGACAACTCTAGGTGTCAATTGACCAAAATGCCCGTCTTCGAGTTATATTTCAGATTTTTCGGTAATACCGAGTTTTGTCATTTTCTCGATTTCTCACTTTTCTTTATACTAATTAATTAATTTTTCTTTGATATTTCTAATGGTGTTTATACTTCAATAGGTCTTTATTTAAGTCCTAAAAATATTTTCCAGGGTTCCCCACGGTCCAGGGCTAGTCAACTGTCCACACCGCAACTTCCCGGTGCGGTCACCCATTGCTATGGTTCTCGGCTCGTTTAACTTGGTTAAATTTCATTATTATTTTTTCTTTATTTTTCTTGTATTTTCTTTTCTTGTATTCCATTACTTTATGTCTCCTCATCCATATCTAAGTATAGTTCTAGGCATCCTAGCTGTCCGGACAACACTGGTCACCAGAACAGTAGAACACACTACCAAACATAGGGGTGTTACAATTCTCTTCCCCCCCCCCCCTCTTAAAATAAATTTCATCTTGAAATTTTACCTGGCATCAATTTCTGAATAGCTGTGGGTGCTGTCTCCTCATATCCTCTTCACGTTCCCAAGTAGCTTCTTGGCCTGAATGATGGTTTCACAGCACTTTAACCAGGTGTATCTGTTTATTCCTCAGCTGCTTCACCTCATAAGCCAGAATTTCTCTGGGTTCTTCCTCATATGAGAGGTCTGGTTTTATCTCAATCTCTTCAATTGATAGTACATGAGATGGGTCAGATCTGTACCTCCTTAACATGGACACATGAAAGACACTGTGTATCCTTTCTAGCTCCGAAGGTAATGCCAATCGATATGCCAAAGGACCCACTCTCTCCAGAACCTCATATGGTCTGATGAAACGAGGACTCAGTTTCCCCTTTTTGCCAAATCTCATAATCCCCTTCCAAGGAGAAACTTTGAGGAATACCTTATCACCCACTGCATATTCAATGTCTCTTCTCTTCAGATTAGCATAGGACTTCTGACGGTCTGATGCAATCTTGAGTCTATCTCTGATGAATCTGATCTTTTCCTCTGTCTGCTGAACAATTTCAGGCCCAATCATCTTTCTTTCACCTACTTCATCCCGACATAAGGGAGTTCTACACTTCCTGCCATACAAAGCTTCATATGAAGGCATCCCAATGCTTGATTGGTAGCTGTTGTTATAAGCAAACTCAATCAAAGGCAAGTGTTTATCCCAACTACCTTCAAACTCAATCACACAAGCCTGTAGCATATCCTCCAATATCTGAATTACCCTTTCAGACTGGCCATCTATCTATGGGTGGAATGTTGTGCTGAAGTTCAATCTAATTCCTAGGGCTCTCTGAAGACTACCCCAGAATCTAGAAATGAACCTAGGATCTCTGTCTGATACAATCGATACTGGCACTCTATGCAGTTTTACAATCTCATTTATGTACAATCTGGTCAATCTCTCCAACTATAGTCCATCCGGACTAGCAAAAAGTGAGCAAACTTGGTTAGTCTATCAACTATAACCCATACTACATCATGACTATTCTGTGTCTTCAGAAGTCTCATCACAAAATCCATAGTTATCCATTTGCTTACAGTGTTTCATAGGGTGCCATTTATATGCTAGCTTGACACTTATTATTGTATACAAATTTTATTAGTGGAAGGTATATGTCCCATCTTCCCTCGGATTCAAGGCCACAAGTTCTCAGTATATTCTCGAGGGCTTATTACATTTTACAGGTTATTACTATCATTTCATTTCATTATTTATAGAAACTCAATAAGTTTCAAAATTTACCTAAATCACTTGTTTCGACTATCCATCCGTCTGAGGATGATAAGTTGTACTGATATCTCTAAGCTTATAGCAATTACTATGGTACAGTTAGTTCACATTAATGGAACCGAGTCACTGACTCTAGCTACCTTACAAGTGTAGTCTTTCGATAGGCTAGTTTCGAAGTTTTAAATTTCTTACTAGAATTTTCACATTTATTTCCCTTAATGGTACTCTATTCGGGCGTAACTGTATCAAATTATAGATTACTTACAAACATTCTTAATTTATTGTACCACGAGGAAGCATGTAGCTCTATATAACAATCCCATGTCGGTACTGTAATCTGTAGCTTACAATACAAACATCGAGAACATTACATAGTCACTACGTTATAACCTCATGGACTAGGTTTTCTAACATCTTATCTTTCTCGAATCCACTAATATCCTTCTCTGTCTTTTAAAGTCATATAAGTGGTCTCTTCATGTAATTATTTAAATTTAAAACTCATTACTTATATTTATGCTCAAGTAACCTATCAAAGCAACTACAGGCGTTACGTATCACCGTCCCCGTAAGCCTCTTCTCTGTCTTTGGTGGCAATTAAGGGTACCTATCAAAGCACCTACAGGCGTTATGTATCACCGTCCCTGCAAGCCCTTGGGTGGTGCCTATCAGAGCACTTTGCAGGCATTGCGTATCGCCATCCCTGCAAGCCCCCTGATACCTATATTCATTGTTTTTTAAAATCATATCCACCATATGTGTTTAATCCATGACTTTCCATGTAGGCAGTACTACTATCTGTAATTCCTAATTGGTATACCAATCGATCCATACAATATACATAAGCCTAGGTTTACTTTGAGCAATTAAGCATTATCAATGGTCTAACAAAATCTTCATATCCATGTATTATAGAAAAAGTGGGTCCCACATCACTATTTCATGTGATTTAGCATGTAGTGATAACGAAATTTCTATGTCAATGTACAATGGAAAAGTGGGTCCCACATACCTATTTCAAGTAATTTAGTATATAGTGACTTAGTAGGGATAAGCCAATAATGTTTTTGAAGAACCTTTCTTTAGGTTCAATTTCGAGATTTTCACTTTACATATCACTTTGGATAGTTTGTGGCCACTGTTTGGCCCCATTTCCTAAAAGGAAAATTTTCTTTTATGTCTTGCTTTTATTTCTCATATGACTATTCGAGCTTTGACTCATAGGTTTCTCCCTCTTCTTTATTTAACATTGCCCTTGTGGGGTTTGGTTTGTACTTGGGCTTGGGCTGACAGATTATCAGCCATTTGTTGAAAGAAAGTGGCAATTTACTGGGTCATTTATGTAGTAATTTATACAGGTGGGGCTAATAAAGTCGGGCTTCTGACTCTTTGAGGGGCTGAGGCCTCACCTTGTACTTTCGCCGTAACAGACTGTTCTATTGTCTTATTCTTCTCTTCCATATCTTTTCACAGGATTTTCTATTTCTTATACAACCAACACAAGGAGATTCCTCTCCATTAGTTCATATTTATGATGTAAATGTAATATATGCATCAAATATTTAAGCAGTTATAGTTACCGACAAAAATATTTCAAATTCACAGTTCGAAATTTACTTTAAAACCATTGCTCTGATACCACAAAACATGTCACACCCTACTCCTTCGTAAGATGTAACATGATCCCGTAGTACACCTAATGAATTACCGCACTCCGCCTATCGATAACCCATTAGATATACTACAAGGGATTTTAAAACAATTTTCATGAAATTTGAGTCATCAATTAAAATCTGGTGTTATAAAATTTTTCCAAAATTTTGGCAATGTGCCGGCTGTATTTTGAGAAAACAGTTCTTCAATCCTGCAAAAGAAAATGCTCCCAATATGTTTTCTCAAATACAACTCCAATAATATCATTTCAATTCACAATTAAAATTTCAATATACAATCAATTCATTTCCAAACTAATCTCATCATAAAGAAACATTTCATTGATTACAAGACTCAAAATTTATATTACAAAACTATTCAAGTAAATGAAATCTCAAATTTACATTTGTAATAATTTACATTTAATTACATACCAAAATATTTTACAAGAATTTTTATACAACTGCTCAAATAATTTACATACATATTATTACATATATACATCAAAACCCGTGTACATGGGTATATCTGGAGCTGATCTGAATGTCTCTTCAAAGAAGCTTACTCAATTTCTCTATGTTCTTTTCACCTACGACAGCATATAAAGCTATCGCTGAGTGGTGAACTCAGTGGTGCACAACTATAATGTAAAACATAGTATAATATATATTGACAAAATTTACAGCAAATAATTTGGAAATCTGAATACTCATCAAATTCCAAAACTCAAAATTTTCATTGTCAATAATATGAATCATTTGTATAAAATGACTTTGATCATGAAGTTCAATTTATCAAATCATAACTAACCATTTAGGTAATTCCAACAAAATCAATTCTACATAAATAAGAATTGAAATCACAATTCTTTACTATTCAAAAACATTTTGTATTTTAAAAATCATTCTGTATCTCAAAAACCATTATGTATCTTAAAAACCATTCTTTATCTCACTAACTATGCAAGACTAATCTGAAAAGGCTATCTTCGGGGTGATTCTAACTCCCTATGGTTGGGGAGGTCGAATCAGATTCTAACACCCTATGGTCGGGGAGGTCAAATCATCATGCAAAGTACACATCACAATAATGAATCTTTTGCAAGGGCCATAACAAATAAAAACTTAGATCTAATTTCTAATAAGAGGAGAATCTAAGCCTGTGCATGTACCATGGTAATCAAAACACAACTAACTCCATTGTCTTCTTAACAAATGAGAGAGACGGGTAATAACCTAGTCAAGCATCTATAGTGAGATATAAAATAATATCACAATCCTTTTAGTGAGCATAAATCACAATACAATTCGATTCAAAGTCAATTCCAATATCCAATAATTTTTTTGCTCATCACAATTCAAATCATAAATTTGCATTTTTCCATGCAAATTGCCCATCATAATTCAAAACATGTTTTGTCATAATTTTCCAAAACATAATTTCTTCAATTCACAACAATGCTTAATACTTGTGAAAATACCATTTCACAAAGCTAAATTTATACATACTATAATAATTTCAATAATCATTGAATTAAATCCAATGTTTGTGAAACATAATACATAAGAAAAATATATCATTAAATCATATGAAATATTCAGAACAAAATCAGTTAAAAACTAGTTGTACACAAACCTCTGATAACTGCCTCTTGGTTCTGACTCAGTGTTTCCTTCCCCTTCCCTGAGTCTTTGCTAACTAAAACACAAAATTTGAAGTGTTTCATACTCATTTAAACTATCTCTAACGATAATGCTTAATAATTAACTTACTGAATCCTATTATTTCCTTAGTCAACCTAAGATGTTGACCCTCGATGCACTCTAGGTGAAATAGGTTTTAATGTTACTAATGTGTCATATTTAATAGCCTTTTAGGGCTGCTACATGTTACCAAATTCATTTCCATGTATATTGTGTTTTATTGCAATTTGTAGAATTTCGGTATACCAATTTGACCTAGCCGGATGACCTAGTTCCCTAGGTTTTTGGGTTTTGGTCAAAACTACAAACTTGTAGGTTTATGTCTTATTGCACGCGGGGCAAAATTTCAGGTCATTCTGAGTTCACTAGACCAAGTTATGGTCATTTTACTATTGCTGGTCAGAATGTACCAAAATTGGTCACTTTAGGTCATTTTAGGTCAATTTTGGTTCAGCAAGTTTTTGGACCCGAAATTGTTCAAGCTATTTGACTTGCTTATGGTCATTTCTGGGCTTTGGTGTCTTCATAAGACTTGTACATATATGTCTAAAATATTCGTGGTAAAAATTTCAGGCCAATTGGACCTGTTTTGAGTGTGTTATGGCCAAAACACTAACTGCTGCCCAAATGGTCAATTTTCAGGCCTTAAATGCACTAATCCGAATTTGGTCATTTTTCAAGTTACCTTCCAAGTAGAATTTTGGTAAGCTTCCTTCATAAAAGTTGGCACTTTTTGTGCCTAGTTTCACCTCCAATTGGTCTCATACCAATTGGAGCCACACACTTAAGGTTCTAGGCCAAAATACATACTGCCCTATTGCAACACACTTCATCACATACCAAATACACTTCTAACACTTACCAAGTTACACATTCATGCCATTTCTGTTTTGTACCATAACATAAACACACTTCACAACACATTTTTTTATCATTTTGCCAGCTTATAACCACACTCAATATGCACCTTATAGTACAGAGTTTACCAAGTCCAAGTTACACACAATTAACTACATAACAAGCTCATTTACATGTCCAAACTCAAACCCTTGTACACATATACAATCTGCCATAACAAGCACCATAATTCAACCATATAATTTCATAAACCAAACCATAAAATACATATTTTGGGTTCACACTTCAAGTTTCCGAATTGTAATCTTCATCAATTAGCTTTCCAAGCTTCCAAAGTCAAGTGTACATTCACATATACATCTAATATACATCACCCAATTTATTCCTATACAAATAAACACTTAATCAACCCTTTAATCTACCATTTACAAGCAAGGATAAACTGTTCTTATGGAGTTTCCATGACTGCCAAAAATATGCATTTCCCTTAAAACATCAAACTCCAAAAATCTTTCCACAATTCAACTACCCATAACACCCACACAAACTTTAATGAAGCAAGCATCAAAAATACCTACTTACCACTTTTGAAACTCTTTAAAACTTCACCAAAACTTGATCTTCTTGCTTCCTACATGCTGCCCATGATGTGTAGAACAAGTTTAATGAAGATACTTGCATGGAATCATAGCTTGATCATGGACCATTGGAGCTCTTGCATGGACGGCATTGGAGGAATTTGGAGAATTTGGAATTCGGCCATGGATGTGTGATTTGAAGGAAATGGAGTTGTGAGTGGACAAAATCTATTCCCAAGCCCTTTTATACCCCCACTTTCAGTTAGTTTAATAGCTAAAATATTCAAATTTTCATAATTACAATTATTCCTCCCACATTTCCTTAATTACATTTTATATTTAGTTTCTTATTTCCATGAAATTTCAATATTTAGTACTAGTAATTTTTTTAATGGATATTTAGGTCAAAAGACAACTCTAGGTGTCAATTGACCAAAATGCCCCTCTTCGAATTGTATTTAGGATTTTTTGGTAATACCGAGTTTTGTCGTTTTCTCAATTTCTCACTTTTCTTTGTACTAATTAATTAATTTTTCTTTAATATTTCTAATAGTATTTATACTTCAATAGGTCTTTATTTAAGTCCTAAAAATATTTTCTAGGGTTCCTCGAGGTCCAGGGCTAGTCAACGGTCCACGCAGCAACTTCCCGATGCGGTCACCCATCGCTATGGTTCTCGGCTCGTTTAACTTGGTTAAATTTCATTATTATTTTCCTTTATTTTTCTTATATTTTTTTCTTGTATTCCATTACTTTATGTCTCCTCATCCATATCTAAGTGTAGTTCTAGGCATCCTAGCTGTCTGAACAACACTGGTCACCGGAACAGTAGAATGCACTACCGAACATAGGCGTGTTACAAAATGAGCAAAAAAGAAGGCAGAGACAGTAGAAGAGGGGTCCAGGTCAGTCCAGTTCATTCTCTGCACCTAGGAAGAAATTTAGAGGTCCACCTGCTCAGAGTTCGGGTCAGCCTCATGGTCAGGGTCAGTCCTAGGGGCCCAAACCACAGTTCACACCTAGGAGAGGCCAGTCCACCCCATCAGAAGGCAGCTCTTCAGGGAAGGTGTTCAGGGGACCAGCCCTAGCATCTTTTGCCTGTCCACACTGCCTGAAGTGGCATAAGGGGAAGTGTTAGGGAGTGACGGGTGCTTGCCTAAGGTGAGGGTCTACAGAGCATCAGCTAAGAAACTATCCATGCAGAATTGCTACAGCTGCTCCAGGACAAGAAGACAGGCATGCCCTTGCACCTCAAAGGGGTAGAAGGCCCAGTAAATCTGAGGCAGCTTATCCATCACAGAGACCTGCATCTGAGACAGCCAAGAGGCCAAAGGTCAGAGTACCTACCAAGTCTTATGCCATGAGAGCTCAGGAGGAGCAAGATGCCCCAGATGTCATCAGGGGTACGTTTTCCCTTTACAACATCTTTGTACATACATTGGTGGATCCAGGTTCTACCCATTCATATATCTGTATCAAGTTACCTGTAAAAAGGGGGATACTAGTAGAGGATAGTGACGAAGACATTCTAGTCACTAATCAATTAGGCCACAATGTGGTGGTGAATAATGTATACAAAGGTTGCCCGTTAAGGATTCAGGTGTATGAATTCTTAGCAGACCTGATTTAATTGCCTTTCTACGAGTTTGACGTGATTTTGGGAATGGACTAGTTGTCACGTCATCAGGTAATGGTTGACTGTAAACTGAAGAGAATTTTCTTGAAAACTCCTGAGCATGAGATCACAATTATAGGTGAAAGGACAGATTTCCTGTCCAATGTCATCTCAGCCACGGTTGCAAGAAAACTGATGAAAAAGGGTTGTCAAGTCTACCTAGCACACATGGTTGATACTAGGCAGGCTAAGCCAAACCTGTGTGATATACATATAGTAAGAGACTTCTCAGATGTGTTTTCTGAAGAATTGCCTAGTTTGCCACAAGAAAGGGAAGTCGAATTTGCCATTGAGGTACTACCAGGTACAACACCAATCTCTATTGCTCCGTATAGGATGGCACTTACTGAGTTAAAGGAGCTAAAAATCCAATTGCAGGAGTTGCTGAACAAGGGGTTTATATGCCCTAGTGTGTCACCATGGGGAACTCCAGTACTGTTTGTAAAGAAAATGGATGGGACTTTAAGGCTATGCATTAATTACCGGCAGTTAAATAAAGTGATTGTAAAGAACAAGTATCCATTACCTATAATTGATGAATTGTTTGATTAGTTGAAGGAAGCAGGAGTTTTTTTCAAAATTGATATAAGATCAGGGTATCATCAGCTAAGGGTAAAGGATGTAGATGTGCCAAAGACTGTATTCAGGACCTGGTATGGATATTATGAGTTTATAGTGATGCCTTTTGGCCTAACAAATGCACTAGCAGCATTAATGGACCTTATGAACCATATTTTCCATCCATACCTAGATCGGTTCATAGTGGTCTTTATTGATGATAATCTGGTGTATTCCAAAACCAGGGAAGAACATGATGAACATTTGAGGATTGTTCTGCAAACCTTGAGAGAAAAGAAGCTATATGCTAAGCTGTCCAAGTGTGACTTGTGGTTAAGTGAGATTACATTCCTTGGACACATAGTGTCAGCTGATGGGATTATAGTATATCTCAAGAAGATAGAAGTAATGATGGAATGGAAGCCTCTCAGAAATACAACTGAGATCAGAAGCTTTTTGGGGCTAGCTGGGTATTACAGGAGATTTGTAAAGAGGTTCTCTCTAATAGCTGCTCCAATGACCAAGTTGTTACATAAGAATGTTAGATTTAAGTGGAACTATAAGTGTCAGGCCAATTTTGAGAAATTGAAGGCTATGTTGATAGAGGCACCAGTGTTAACATAGCTAGTATTGGAAAAGGACTTTGTAATCTACAATGATGCCTCGCATAATAGGTTAGGGTGTGTATTGATGCAAGAGGGGAAGGTGGTCGCCTATGCTTCTAGGTAGCTGAGGCCACATGAACAAAACTACCCTACCCATGATCTAGAACTTACAGCAATTATCTTTGCACTGAAGATATGGAGGCACTACTTGCATGGTGAAAAGTGCTACATTTACATAGACCACAAAAGTCTGAAATACTTTCCAACCCAGAAGGAGCTCAGCCTTAGACAGAGGCGATGGATTGAGTTCCTGAAGGATTATGACTATGTGATTGATTATCATCCTAGGAAGGCAAATGTAGTTGCTGATGCCTTGAGCAGAAAGTCCATCATAGCTTTTAGATCACTGAACGCTCGTCTATCCTTGGCTCGAGATGGCGCTATTTTGGCTGAGTTGCAAGTGAAGCCAAACCTATTACAGCAGATACAAGATGGGCAAAAGGCAGATGATAAATTGATGGCTATTATGGCTAAAATCTCAGAAGGAAAGGAAATCGACTATGAGGTGAAAGCAAATGGGTGTCTATACTACAAAGGAAGAGTGTGTGTACTAGATGATGGGGAATTGAAAACCAGTATTCTGAAAGAAGCACACACCAGTGTTTATGCTATGCACCCAGGAAGCACAAAAATGTATCATGACCTGAAACCTCACTATTGGTGGCCTAGTATGAAGAAGAATATAGCTGATTATGTGACTAAATGCCTGACATCTTAGCAAGTCAAGGCAGAACATTAAGTTCCATCAGGTTTGTTACAGCCTATAAGCATACTTGAATGGAAATGGAACCGGGTCACCATTGATTTTGTAAGTGGTTTACCTCTCACCCAGAAGAAACATGATGCAATATGGGTGATATTGGATAGAATGACGAAGTCAGCACACTTTCTGCCAGCGAGGACTGACTACTCACTGGAGAAGCTAGCAGAATTGTATATCAGTGAGATAGTTAGACTGCGTGGAATCCCACTTTCCATCATATCTGATCGAGACCCAAGGTTTATATTGAGATTTTGAAAGAAATTGCAAGAATCCTTGGGCATACAACTCCACTTTAGCATAGTTTTTCATCCTCAGACGGATGGGCAATCAGAAAGAGTAATACAAGTAAACATTGAAACCAATTGAATTAGTACAAATATTGAACTAAAATTATAATAATAATGTGACATATATGTTAGGTTATTGAGGATATGCTGAGGAGTTGTGTCATCAAGTTTGAGGGAAGTTGGGATAGATACCTCCCATTGGCAGAGTTTGCATACAACAATAGCTATCAAGCTAGCATCCAAATGGCTCCGTATGAGGCACTGTATGGGAGGAAATGTAGAACCCCAGTGTGTTGGGCTGAGTTGGGCGAAGACAAACTGGTAGGACCAGACCTGGTGAAATAGACTGAGGAGAAGGTTAAACTAATAAAAGCTAATTTGAAGATTGCCTCAGATAGACAAAAATCCTATGCCGACTTGAAGAGAAAAGAGATAGAATATGCAATTGGCGATAAAGTGTTTCTTAAGGTGTCATCGTGGAAGAAGGTACTGAGGTTTGGAAGAAAGGGTAAGTTGAGCCGTAGGTTCATTGGCCCATATGAAGTCATTGAACGTGTGGGACCGGTGGCCTACAGGCTAGCTTTACCACTAGAGTTGGACAAGATCCACAATGTGTTTCATGTATCTATGCTGAGAAGATATAGATCAGACCCTTCACATGTCATCTCCATAGAAGAGATTGAAATTCAACCAGACTTGACATATGAAAAAGAACCCATATGGATCCTGGCTCGGGAAGTGAAGGAATTGAGGAACAAACAAATTCCACTGGTGAAAGTGCTTTGGAGGCACTACAACACTAAGGAGGTAACCTAGGAAAGTGAAGAGATGATGAGGCAATAGTTCCCCTAACTGTTCATATCAGGTAAATTTCAAGGACAAAATTTAAATTAGAGGGGAAGAGTTGTAACACCTTTACTGTAGCAATTTCGTACATTCTACTATTTCGGTGGTCGGTGTCAGCCCAAACAACTAGAACATCTAGGAAAATATTTAGACTAGAGTGAGGAGTCATAAATAACTCAAATAATAGTAAAAAAAGTATAAGAAAAATGTTAGAAATAAAATACAACCAAAAAATTAGCTGGTGCCTTAGCGATGGATAACTTGACAGGAAGTTGATGTTTTCACAGCAACTCGGGGGAAAAATTTGTGAAATAATTTTTGAGACTCCAGAGAAGAGTCATTAAGGTTTTGATGGCATTAGAATGCCAAAAAAATGCTTAGAAAAATTTTTAGATCGGTATAGATGATTTTGGCTCAATAAGCCTAACGAGGGCATTTTGGTCATTTTGTCTTTAGAGATAATTTTTAGGCAACTTTTCTAGTTAAATAAATAATTTATATGACATAAAATGTGAATAAATATTGCTAAAAATTTAATTGAAAATGGGTAGAAAAGAAAAGAAAAGAAAATGTATGAAAACTTAAATTATGACATCATTATGATGTCATTAAAAATGCTTCCACCAATGGCATTTCAACAAGCACTCTTAAACTAATTAAAAAGGAAAGAAAAAAAGGTAAAAATGAAACAAAATTTTTGTTCTTCTTCTTCCATAATTCGGCAGCCTCTCTCTCTTCTTTCTTCTTCTTCCATAATTCGGCAGCCTCTCTTGAAAATAAAGGAGTTTTTCAAGCTTGGATTGACACACAGCAAGGTTAGTGTTAAGTAAACCTTTAAAATTTTGTGTATACATCATTAGGAGTGTAAATTGATTGTGAATTTGAGAGGAATTAAACAAATTGTGCATGTTTGAATTCCTTCAAATTTTGACAGCCTTAAGATACCATAGCATTTCAATGATTCAAGTGACTTATAGTTGTGAATTGATGCCATTGAACATGAATTTGATGATTAGAACACTTGATTGCATGTTGTTTGAGTAAATTGGAATTGTGGAGTTAGGGTTTGGCGAAAACCTAGGGTTTTGTTCATGTATTGATGGATGGAAGTCCTAATGATCAATTATTGACCATTTGGTTGTGTTTGATTAGGAATTAAAGTGAATTGGGGCTTTGGATTTGAGATTGGGTGTGCTACCTTTGGTTACTTGTAGGGCTGGATATGAGTCCAGCAGGTTTGGGCAGCTATAAATTGAGTTTTGTGGGTTCAATTGGTGCAAGGATAATTGGACATTAAATTAGATACATAATGGCACAACTTTGATGAAGGAACCCTATCCAAAAAACCACAATAGACTGACTTAAAAATTTACCAAATCTGGGTAATACACATTCTGCCTGGGCAAAATGACCAAATAAACAGTGTTCATTCATTTGGTCATAACTCAACGTAGAAAGGTCCAATTGACCTGAAATTTATATCAATGAAAAGCTTAGACAATTTAGTACAACTTTCATGCAGAACACAAACTCCAATTCTGAACTTAACCAAATGAAATTGCTAACCAAATTTGAGCTACCAAATCTGGCATAACCAGAATTGCCCAGAAATTCTGGGTAAAAGTCCATCCGACCAGTTATGGTAAAATGGCCATAACTTGAGCTAGAAAACTCCAAATGGAGTGATTCAAAAGGAATTAAAGAATATACAATAAAAAACAACTTTGATTAAGAACATTTGGCCAAATTCTCACTGTAGAATGGCCTAATGGAACTGTGAACTCTAGCACCAAAAACTAAAATTTTTAATTTATTTCCTATTGGTTTGAATTATTGATTGGCAACTAATGCCAACACTTTTGGGAGCCAAAATGTGGTAATTTCATGTGATTAGAACTCATATAACTATTATGTATATGAAAGTCAATATTTTAACTTGAACGGTAAAATGAATAGTAATCTTACATGTTAAACACAAAAATTTAATCAAGAATTTTGTAATATGCCCTAGTAGACCTAGTAAGATTGGGTTGGATAGGTTGGCATGCCAATAGGGTTCGGACAGCAGTACTGCATATGGCATCACGCCATTCTATGATTAATGGCTTAAGTGGCCATTCGGTGATTTTATGGCTTTTAGCCATTCTAATATTATTGTGATACTTGGCCTTACACCTAATATTTATTACAGCTCATTAGCTGTTCTGTTGCACACCGAGAGACAACTTGTGACTGATGGTGTGACGGCCCGAGGTACTTGGTACCCAGTGCCAGTTTACCCGTTTATCCAGTATAGTCATCAAGTATAGTTTACTTGGACAATCAGAAATGAAAGTTGATAAATTTAATTAAATAATTGATATAAACAGTAATAAATTAATAATACTACAATTAAGTACCAGAAATTGTCCGTATGGAAAACCTACATACACTCTGCATGCTTGTTTCATTTTAGTTTTTTTATTTTATTATTGGCACCACTAAGCAGTATTGCTTAGCACGTTGCTTTTGCCACGCGTAGGTTCTGGAGAGACTGATAGAGAGCCTAGCAGACCACAAACTGGGTGAGACCACAGATCTGCATATAGTTAGAGTCACTTCTCAGGCTATAGTGCATTGGTAGGACACTAGGTCCCATTTTGTATTTTGTAATTTTTGTAAACTTTGTAATTAAACTTTTATTTTATTATGTATATTTAAAACTTCTGTAATGTAATTTTGTGTTAATGTGATTATTTGTAAATTTTGTATTTATAGATAAAATATGAGTATTTATTCATAATCAGAGTATGATTTTGATATGAAACAAATGAATGAAAAATTGAGGAATTATTGAGAATTTGATGAGAAATTTATTGAGAAATGATGATTATTTGGAGTTGTGGGTTGAGAAAATTATTGGCAGTATTTTCTACAGGTTCCGAATAACTATTTTCTCCATTTTTAGCCTGCACTCTGCTAGATTTTCTGTAAAATTTTCGGAACCTGCAATAAATTTAAAATTTTAATAAATGATATCAATTTCATAAATTTCACATAGTGATCCTAAATAAATAAATTAAGAAATGAGAAATATATAAATGAGATAAAATATGGTGTTCTAGCACACTGTGTGGCATATCTTGCTCTGCTACACTGTAGATGGGTAAAGGGTGTCACATATATATATAGGCATAAGAGACAAAAGCCACCAACCAAGTCTTCTTCTCCACTTCATCTCTTCTCTCTCTAAATGGTCGGCTCCATGTTTCTCTCTTCCACTATTTTTATTCAAGCTTAAAGTTTGATTCTCTCCTCATTTACTTACCAAAATCCTTAGCCTCCTTCATTAAAAATTTAACTCACACCATAAGGAAGCTTTAGGTACCCATAAGAAGAAAGAAAGTTAAAGTTTTAGAAAGTTTGCAAGTTGGGTCACAAGAGGTTAGTGCTTTTCTTCCTTCATTTTTCTTTTAATCCTTGAAAGTGACTTGAGATAAGTAGAAATTTTAAGAAATTAAAAAGAAATCCATGAACCCATGATGTCACCATTTTCGACAGCCAAGAAATGTGTTGGGCTTTGATGTGTTCAATGATGTAAATGAGTTTAAAGATGATGATTGGTATGAGTATATGTATGAGAAATGAAAGGGATTGAATTGATTGAGTTTGAAACTTTGAAATTAGGGTTTGTGTACATGATTTGAGGACTTTGTGTAATTGTTGAGATTGACCTAATTGAGATGAATTTGTTACTTATAGAACTGCTATGTAAGCCAATTGAAGTAAGGAAGTTGGAAGAGATTGAAATTTTGGGAGTGCTTTTTATACAAGTTTGGGACTCATTGAGTCCAGCTTGAGTTTTGAGCCATAATTGATTGTGTGTTGCTCCAATTGGTATGAGGCCAATTGGAGGCAAGACTATACCAAAAAAAAACCATTTTCCATGAAGAAACCATGCCCAAATTCTGTCCAAAATTTGACCTAAACACTGTCCCAATCTGGATGACCCTACATAAAACCCAGAAAATGACCAAATGAACAGTACACATTCATTTGGTCATAACTCCCTCTATACTCGTCCAAATGACTTGAATTTTATACCATTGAAAAGATTAGACATAGGCCTACAATTTTCATGAAGACCACTGAACCCAGAAATACCTTAAACCAAACCAAATTGCTAGCCCAAATTGGGTCACAAAACTCTCCAGAATTAGGTTGTCCAGAAACTACTCGACATAAACTTACCCGACCAGTTTTGGAAAAATGGCCATAACTTGTTTTATAAGAACTCAAATGCAATGAAACTAGTGGCAAAATGTCCATGACACACAGATCTATAAAATTGGTATTTTGACCAAAACCCAAAAAATAAGAAAACTAGGTCAAATTGTTAGAATAAGTCAATGCATCAAAGCCTGGAATTTGACCAACCTTCATTTGACCCCAGAACAGTCTTTTAGTCATATCTCCCACTATAAAAATCCAATTGGGATGAGCCATACCCTTCTAGAAACCTACGAAATAGGGATGCAACTTTTTTTTAGAAACCTTCCTTAAATTATGAATGTAAGAACCTTAAAAGTTGACCTGCATTCACTGTCTTGAACTGAACTCCTTTTGGCATAGGGTGCATGAGTCCAGGTCAGTGAATTAGCCATAAATAATTCCACAAAACTTGAAAATTTGTGATTCAAATTTGTCAATTATCATAAGACATAGGGTAACAATTCTATGAAGATCACCATGCCTAAAAGTGACTGCAACATGTTTCATTAATGAGGTAAATTTTAAGTCTAAAAGCTACCTAGTTAAGGAACTAGAATCTGGAAATGAATCAGTTATGGTTATCTGATCATAACTTGAGTTCTAAAAATTAAATTGACATGATTCAAAAGAGAAAATAAAGATAAGACATAGAAGAACGACTTCCATGAAGGAAGTGTGGCCAAACAGTGGCTACAAACTGATCAAATAGATAGGTAAAAGTAAGACACAAAAACTAAACCTGGAAAGGTCCATAAGGTAAATTATCTTATGGTAGGAATTTAACCCTAATAAGCCATTAAATAGTACATCACATGAAAGAGGTATGTGGGACCTATTTTCCCACTATAAAGTGACACGAACATTTCAAATAAATAAGTAATAATATTTAATTGCCCATAGTATACCTAGACTTATTTATTTAATTTGGATCAATTGGTATACCAATTAGGGACTACAGATAGTAGTACTGCCTATAAAAATAATTGTTAACAGATAAAATTTGTCTAATATGATTGTTCTACAGGCTTTATGCCTGCCCGTTAGCCAATGTCCCTAATATTATAACTGGCTTAAATGCCTGCCTGCAGGCTTTATGCCTGACATGACCGATGTATACTGGATAAACATATGGTTGTCTAACGAGTATAGTCCTGTTTATCTAACTTTTATAATTTGTTATAGGTTTCTTGGGCACTAATAAAAAATTAATTAAGACTTAATATACAATAAGTAAACAGAAAAGATCCTGATAATTTCAATTGTTCCCAAAGTGCAGTAAAAATGTAAAATACCTAGAAATTATGAATTGCCACATAGAATTATTATTTCAATTGTTTAGTTATTGTTATTATAAATTATGCACTTCTAAGCGTTATTCTTAGTGTGTTGGTTTTCCATCGCATAGGTATTAGAGACCAGTCCCAGTAGCCGCAGCAGCAGTAGTGCTCATACAGAGACCGATCAGATTTGTCAGTGTCTACTAGTCACCTTGACAGTTGTAATTTTGTTGGTAGGGCCCATGTCTGTCTAGATTTTATTCTTTTGTTCATTGTAAATAAACACATGATGTATTTCATTTTGAATTGTAATTAAACTTTGAGATTGTAAGTAAACTTGTAAATTTTTATCTATGAATTTCCATATGAATGCATTAGACAATACCTTTTTGAGATCTCCTAAATAATTGTGAATGATATGATACAATAGAATATGATATGGAAATGTGTGAGATGAATATGAACATGTTAACAGGTAATTAGTGGAACCCTCCAGATGCTAACAAAACAGAGGAGGCTCTGTCCGAGTCTCCATAGAAACAAGTTATACAAAAAAAATTCTATGCATGGATTACCTATTTTTAAATGATATTAAAAATTTACAATGGACATGATAAGACAAGATAGGGTGCTCTAGCACCGAATGTGGCACTTATCGCTTGGCTATACAGTAGACGGGTAAGGGCGTCACACCCAAACAGGGGTCGTTACATGTGTTAGGGATCGAGTCAGCTTAAGGCTATTGAAACCTATAGTAAGCCTAAAAACCTGTTAAACATAAACATATATCTATATCTGACAATCCACGCATACTCCAAAACATTACATTTTAGTTTTCTCATTCATAATTAACATGGAATTGGCTTAGAATTTGAATATTTACCTACATAAAATCACTAAAGTGCAATTAGTTCATACATATATACTCACATGAGGAGTTAGCTTAGATTTTAAACATACATAATTACATTGCTTATACTTAAGATAAAAATCTATCAACAACTTGAATACTAGCATAATAACTATTTCTTTACATATTATGTCACACCCTACCCCTCTGTAAGGCATAACATGATCCTGTAGTATACCTAACGAATTACCAACTTCGTCTACTGATAACCCATTAAATACACTATAAGGAATTTTAAAACTTTTCTTACTTCTTTTTTACAGTGGTGAGCACTATTTACAGGTGTTAAAAATTTTTTTGAACTGAAGTGAAACAGCTAACACATTTGAATTATTAGTAATTTCTGTAAAGATTTTGGCAGAGTGCCATCTGTATTTTGAATAAAACTGTTCCTTAAAAACCTGTAAAAAGAACTTCAAATATATTTCTCAATCTTAAACTCCAACCTTTAATCAACACAATATGTTTCTCAACTCAAATCCACAATAATTTTTCAGTATTTTCAAAGGCTGAGATAAAAGAAATATATCACAATATTTACAAACCAAAATAATTTATAATTTATTTTACAACTTCAATGTACAATTTTAATTTACAACTACTCAAAATCAAGAACACTATATATATACAGTGAACATACATTATAATACAAAATGCAAAATATGGTATACTCAATATACCCGATGATCTCTCAGTGTAGTACTAGCAGCCTAGTCTGCTGCCCTGTCAGTTTGTCTACTTGCGGTAGCAATGAAAAGCTATCGCTGAGCCATTGTCTCAATGGTGCACAACATAACCAAATACAACTTTAAATCACAAATCATAAGTCATATAAATAGTGGATACTTAAAACCATAGTTAAATTCAAAGACAATGAATGTCATAAAGAATTTAAACTCCATTTCATAATATCACAATAAATATCAATAAATCATACACACAGCTTAATCATGTTCCAAAGTTCAATTCGTCCCAAAAGCCGATGGCTAATGAGGAATTCAATTCATCCCAAAAGCCGATGGCTAATGAGGAATAACATAGCTAGCTAGCAATAATATGAGTACTCATTCTATTCGTCCTCAACAGGCACACACCTCAACACTTCAGCTAGAGAGGGAATTCAATTCATCCCACTAGACAAGCAAGCGAGGAATTCAATCAATATACATGATAGCTATGGTTTCAAACCATTTATAATGCGTTTCAATCAAAAAGTATCCAACAAATGTCATTCAAACAATTTCTCACAATTTAAAACAATAATATACACAGAGTCATAATTTATTTCAATTAAAAAATTTAAAAGAAATAACTGTTGTACACAAACCTCTGATAACTGTCTCTTGGCTCTGACTCAGTGTTTCTTTCCCCTTCCCTGATTCTTTGCTAACTGAAACACACAATTTGAAGTGTTTCAGTACTCATTTAAACCATCTCCAATAATAAGGCTTAATACTTAATTTATTGAATTTGATTATTTTCTTAGTTAACCTAAGATATTGACCCTCGATGCATTCTAGGTGAATTAGGTTTTAATGTTACCAATATGTCATATTTAATAGCCTTTTAGTGTTGGTACATGTTACCCAATTCATTTTCATGTATAGTGCATTTTATTGCAATTTGTCGGATTCTGGTATACTAATTTGACCTAGCCGGATGACCTAGTTCCCATGGTTTTCGGGTTTCATTCAAAACTAAAAACTTGTAGGTCTATGTCTTATTGTACGCGGGGCAAAATTTCAGGTCATTATGAGTTGTGTAGACCAAGTTATGGTCAATTTACCAATGCTGGTCAAAATGCATCAAAATGGTCACTTTAGGTCATTTTTAGGTCACTTTTGGTTCGGCCAGTTTTTGGACATGAATTTGTGCAAGCTAATTGGCTTGGTTCTGGCCATTTATTGGCTTTGGTGTCTTCATGAGAATTGTAGATATATGTCTAAAATATTCATGGTAAAAATTTCAGGTCAATTGGACCTGTTTTGAGTGAGTTATGGCCAAAATACTAACTGCTGCCCAAATGGTCAATTTTCAGGTTTTCAAAGCACTAATCCGAATTTGATCATTTTTCAAGTCACCCTTTAGGTAGAATTTTGGTAAGCTTCCTTCATGAAAGTTGGCACATTTTGTGCTTAGTTTCACATCCAATTGGTCTCATACGAATTGGAGCCACACTCTTAAGGTTCTAAGCCAAAACATATACTGCCCTATTACACATTGTTCATCACTCATCAATTATACATCCTATGCTTACCAAGTTATTTCCTTCATGTCATTTCTGGTTTATACCATAACATAAACACATTTAGCAACTCATTTTTTTTTATTTTGGTAGCTTATAACCATTCTCAACATGCACATTATAGTACAGAATTTTCCAAGTCCAATTACAAATAATTTAACCACATGACATAACTCATTTACATATCCATATTCAAACCTTTATATACGTATACATGATACCATAACAAGCACCATAATTCAACAATATAATTCCATAAACCAAACCATGAAACAACACATTTTGGTCTACCCTTCAAAGTTGCCGATTGTACATCTTCTTTAATTAGTTTCCAAGCTTCCAAAATCAAGTGTAATATCACACATACATTTAGTATACATTATCCAATTTATTCCTACACACATAAACACTTACATCAACACTTTAATCTACCATTTACATGCAAGGATAAACTGCTCTTATTGAAGTTCCATGGCTGCCAAAAATGTACCTCTCCCTTAACTCATCAAACTTCAAAAATCCTTCCACAATTCAACTACCCACAACACCGACTCCAAGTTTAATGAAACAATAATTAGAAATACATACTTAACACTTTTGAAACTCTTCAAAACCTCACCAAAACTTAATTTTCTTGTTGCCCATCTACTGCCCAAGTTGTGTAGAACAACTTTAGTGAAGGAGAATGCAAGAAAATTGGCTTGGAGATGGGAGAATGGAGCTTGCATGGAGCTTGGAAGCTTTGGCCATGGAGGTTTTCTTTC
Organism: Hevea brasiliensis; assembly: GCF_030052815.1. Taxonomy (NCBI): domain Eukaryota; kingdom Viridiplantae; phylum Streptophyta; class Magnoliopsida; order Malpighiales; family Euphorbiaceae; genus Hevea; species Hevea brasiliensis. The sequence continues at coordinate 31,659,167 of NC_079509.1, read as the reverse complement.
TTCTTGGTTTCGGCTGGTCTTGGCAAGGTCAGGAAGATGAATGATCTGCTATCCACATGGTGATTAAATGTCCACTTTATGGAGTTAGTGGAGCACTAAGTAAGGGTTTAATGTTTATTTATTCTAAAGTTTCCATATTCCCACATTTAACTCCTATCTTTTGCTATTTAATTTATGTACCACCAATTTAATTTTTTATGACATTTTTCAAGTGTGATATCATTTTTTTTTAATGGAAATTTAGGTTGAAAGACAACTCGGGGTGTCAAATGACCACAATACCCCTGTTCAGGTTGCATTCTCGATTTTTCGGTAACACCGAGTTTTGTCATTTTCTCGATTTCCCGTTTTTCTTTATACTAATTAATTAATTTTTCTTTGATATTTCTAATTATATTTATACTTCAATAGGTATTTAATTATGTCTTAAAAATATTTTCCAGGGTTCCTCGTGGTCCAGGGCTAGTCAACGGTCCATGCTGCAACTTCCCGGTGCGGTCACCCATCGCTAGGGTTCTCGGCTCATTTAACTTGGTTATATTTTATTGCTATTATTTTTCCTTTTTTTTCTTGTATTTTCTTTTCTTGTATTTCATTATTTTATGTCTCCTTACCCATATCTAAGTGTTGTTCTAGGCATCCTAGCTGTCCGGACAACACTGGTCACCGGAACAGTAGAACACACTACCGAACATAGAGGTGTTACAATTCTCCCCCCCTTAAAATAAATTTCGTCTCAAAATTTTACCTGGCATTAGTCTCTGATCAACTGTGGGTGCTGTCTCCTCATATCCTCTTCACCTTCCCAAGTAGCTTCCTGGCCTGAATGATGGTTCCACAGCACTTTAACTAGGTGTATCTATTTATTCCTCAGCTGCTTCACCTCATAAGCCATAATTTCTATGGGTTCTTCCTCATATGAGAGGTCTGGATTTACCTCAATCTCTTCAACTGATAGTACATGAGATGGGTTAGATCTGTACCTGTTTAACATAGACACATGAAAGACACTGTGTATCCTTTCTAGCTCCGGAGGTAATGCCAACCGATTTGCCAAAGGACCCACTCTCTCTAGAACCTCATATGGTCCGATGAAACGAGGACTCAGTTTCCCCTTTCTGCCAAATCTCATAATCCTCTTCCAAGGAGAAACTTTGAGGAATACCTTATCACCCACTGCATTTTCAATATCTCTTCTCTTCATATCAACATAGGACTTCTGACGGTCTGATACAGCCTTGAGTCTATCTCTGATCAATCAGATATTTTCCTCTACCTACTGAACAATTTCTGGCCCAATCATCTTTCTTTCACCTACTTCATCCCAACATAGGGGAGTTCTGCACTTCCTGCCATACAAAGCTTCATATGGAGGAATGCCAATGCTTGATTGGTAGCTGTTATTATAAGAAAACTCAATCAAAGGCAAGTGCGTAGCCCAACTACCTTCAAACTCAATCACACAAGCCCATAGCATATCCTCCAATATCTGAATTACCCTCTTAGATTGGTCATCTGTCTGTGGGTGGAATGCTGTGCTGAAGTTCAATCTATTTCCTAGGGCTCTCTGAAGACTACCCCAGAATCTAAAAATGAACCTAGAATCTCTGTCAGATACAATTGATACTGGCACTCCATGCAGTCTTATAATCTCATTTATGTACAATCTGGCCAATCTCTCCAGGCTATAGTCCATCCGGGCTAGCAAAAAGTGAGCAGACTTGGTCAGTCTATCAACTATAACCCATACTGCATCATGACTATTCTGTGTCCTTGGAAGTCCCGTAACAAAATCCATAGTTATCCGTTCCCATTTCCCATTCTGGTACTGGCAATGGATGTAACAAACCTGCTAGAACTTGATGTTCTGCCTTTACTTGCTGACAAGTTAGGCATTTGGAAAAAAATTCAGCTATATCCCTCTTCATACCTATCCACCAGTAATGCTCTTTCAGCCCTTTGTACATTTTAGTTCCACCAGGGTGCATAGTAAAAGGAGACTCATGTGCTTCCTTCATAATGATCTGTCTCAATTCCACATCACTAGGAATGCACATTCTGCCCTGATGTAGTAGTAAACCATCATCTCTCATAGAGAATTCAAGTTTCTTGCCCTGCTGGACTTCTTTCAGTAGCTTCTGATATTTTTCATCACTTTGAGCAGCCATTCTGTCTGGTCAATCAACACTGGCTGTACATGCCATGCAACTGCTGTCTGTCCCTCATGATCAATCTCTAAACTGGCATGCTGTGCTTTCAATTCATGTACTATGGACAAAGGAGAAACTCTGAGACTTGCCATAGTCTTGTGACTTAAGGCGTCAGCCACTACATTTGCTTTCCCTGGCTGATAGTCTATTAAGCAATCATAGTCTTTAATGAGTTCTAACCATCTCCTCTGCCTCATGTTGAATTCCTTCTGGGTGCCTAAATAATTCAAGCTCTTGTGATCTGTGTAAATGTAGCATTTCTCCCCATACAAAGAGTGTCTCCAGATCTTCAGAGCAAAAACAATAGCTGCTAGCTCCAAATCATGTGTTGGGTAGTTCCTCTCATGCAGTTTCAGCTAGCGTGATGCATAAGCAATGACATTCCTATCTTGCATTAGTACACAACCTAACCCATTGTGAGAAGCATCATTATAAACTGTGTATTCTTTACCCGGTGTAGGTAAAGTAAGGATTGGAGCTTCAATCAAACACCTCTTCAACTCATTAAAACTCTGCTAGCATTTATCTGTCCACTAAAATTTTAGATCTTTCCGAACCAGCTTGGTCAGTGGAGAAGCTAACATAGAAAACCTTTTCACAAACCGGCGGTAATATCCAGCTAAACCTAAAAAACTGCGAATTTCTGTGATATTCCTAGGCGGCTTCCAATTAAGGATAGCTTCTACCTTGCTGGAATCCACCTTGATCCCTTCAGCTAACACAACATGTCCTAAGAAGGAGATTTCTTTCAGCCAAAATTCACATTTCGACAATTTAGCGTATAGTTATTTCTCCCTTAGAGTCTATAGTACAATCTGCAGAAGTCTGTCATGCTCCTCTGCATTCCTCGAATATACCAAAATGTCATCAATAAACACCACCACAAATTGGTCGAGATATGGTCTGAAGATAGTGTTCATCAGTCCATAAAAGCAGCTGGAGCATTTGTTAACCCAAATGGCATTACCAGAAACTCATAGTGGCCATATCGAGTTCTGAAAGCAGTTTTTGGAATACTCTACCCTTGCACTTTCAACTGATAATAACCAGATTGCAAATCAATTTTGGAGAATACAGCTGCACCCTTCAACTTATCAAATAGATCATCAATGTGAGGTAATGGATATCTGTTCTTTATTGTCACTTTATTCAACTGCTGGTAGTCAATACATAAGTGAACAGTGCCATCTTTCTTCTTAACAAATAACACTAGCGCTCCCCAAGGTGACACACTAGGGTGGATGAAGCCCTTTACAAGTAGTTCTTGCAACTGTACCTTCAACTCCTTCAACTCTGCTGGTGCCATTTTGTATGGTGTTATAGAGATTGGATCCACACCAGACGTAACATTAATTTCAAATTGCACCTCTCTTTTTGGAGGTAATCCTGGTAATTCATCAGGAAACACATCTGGAAAGTCATATACAGTAGGGATGTCCCTCAATGCTGGACTCCCCACTTGGGTGTCTGCCACATGTGCTAAGTATGCTTCACACCCCTTTCTAATTATTTTTCTGGCTAGTGCAGCCGAAATGATGTTTGATGGCAATAATTGCCTCTCCCCATGTATTACCACTTCATTGTATTGAGGGAGACCAAAAGTGACTGTCTTCAGTCTGCAGTCAATCATGGCATGATGCCTGGCTAACCAATCCATGCCCAAAATGATATCATAATCTCTGAAGGGCATTTCAATGAGATCAGACAGAAAAGTGTGTCCTTGGATCACCAAAGGACAATCCCTATACATTCTATTAACCCTAACCTCCTGTCCTAGCGGACTTATTACTAGCACCTCAAAGTCTATTTTTGTAACACCCCTATTTGTATAGCCTGGTATATTTCACTATTCCGCTGACCGGTGTCAGTTTGGATAATTAAGGGGATTAGAACCACACTTAAGACAACTAGATAAGCCCTGAACACAAATAATTAGTAATTGTCAATTAGTTAAGTATAAATAAGAAAAACAGAACATAAGAAGTTAAATGAGCCGAGAGTCACTGTGATGGGTGACCTTCTCAGGAAGGATTGCGAAGTCAGTTTAAACTCAAATTTTGAACCGTAAAATATGACACCGCGGTCCTTAGAACTATTACGAACATAGTGGAAAAGAGAAAATCATGAAAAAGAATTGTTAAGCCAGTCAAATAATTAGGTCAGGAAGCCAGAAGAAATATTGAATTATTTACAAATCGGGTTGAACTGGCGAGGGGCGATTTGGTCAATTCATCCCTAGAGTTGACTCCTGACCTAACTCTCCAATAAAATCTGAGAAATGAAAATTCTGAAATATATAATTAAATTAAAGAAGTATGAGAAAAATAAGAGAAAAAGAAAAGAAAAGAAAATAAATTAATGACCTCATCAAGATGACATCATGCATGACTTCATATTTAATTTTAATTTAATTACTTAATTTGACTAAGTCAAATTAAGAGATAAATACACATAAAAAAAAAAAGAAAAAAATTTGTTATCTTCCATTCCCACTTTTCCGTCACTTTCTCATCTCCCTCTCTTCCTTCATCTTCCACCATTGTTAAAGAATAAAAAGCTTAAATTTCTTTGGTTCCCTTCCATAAATCCCTCAAATCCAAACACTAAATCTCACTCTTAGACCTAAATAAACTCTTTGGGAGCAAGAAGGAAAAGAAAATTTGGAGAATTGAAAAGCTCCATATGAGGGAAATCTCTCTCATAACTTAAATTGATTTATGCTTATAGAATTAACATTGAACAAGTGAAAATAACTTAGAAATTGTGTAAAATCAAATAAAAAACAATTGTTGGGGGACCAAAAAGGAAATTTTGGCCAGCTCATGTTAGGGTTTGATATGAATGAGTTTGATGATTTTGAATGATTATTTGAGATGAATTAAGTGTATAGATGTTGATTATTTACTTTAAATTCATTAATTGAATGAATTGTGTAAGTTAGGGTTTGGCATCTAGGGTTTTAGAAGACAAAAATGTGAGAATATGCTAAATGGTGTGTTTGACCTAGTTTCAGCTGAGAAATAGTCATTTGTGACCAATTGGTGTATGTTGGAAGTGTTAGAACCAAATGGAAATTTGGATTGAATGGGGGCAGTATGCAGGTAGCAGGACCAAGGTCCCTTTGAGGGACCAAAACTGAAAATTTACAAGTCCAATTGGTATAAGACCAATTGGGAATGAAAACAGACACAAAATGGAACATTTTTCATTGAGGAATTATGCCCAAAAAGTGACCAAAACCTAGTAAACAAATTGACCAAATCCGGAATTTCTCAGTCTGCCCTGTACAAACTGACCAAATGAATAATATTTGTTCATTTGGCCATAACTTGAGCTAGGCAGTCTAAATGACATGAAATTTTACCAGTGGATAGTTGAGATATAGACCTAAAACTTTCATAAAGAACACAAACCCAAATTATGCCATTAACCAAGTTATTTGGCCACCCAAAGTTGGTGATCTAAAACTGCCAGAATCAGAATTTGCCCAGAAATCTGGGTTAGGTCCAATCCGACAGCCATAGTTCAAATGGCTATAACTTGAGCTACAAAACTCCAATTGGAGTGATTCAAAAAGGAAAATAAACTTAAGACAATAGGAAACATTTTCTATGAAGAAAGTTTTGTCAAATTCTAACAGTAAAATGACCAATGGAACAGTGCAACTTAAGACACCAAAACTAAAAATTTGCAAATTTGCCTAAAAGACTTAGAATTTGAGAAAACAACCAAAACCAACAAATTTAGTGACCAAAATGTGGTATGTGGGTGAAGTTGGAATTCCCATACCTATTAAGCCTTAGAAAGTCAACAAATTGACTTGAATAGTGTAATAAATAGTAACCCCGAAACACAAAATTTAAAGAACGTCGAGTTTAGCACATTAGAGCTAGGTAAAAGTGAATTTAAATTTATTTTGGATTTATGATAAGTGATGATACTGAAACACTGTGAAACTGTGTGTTTCAGTTGAAAAGAATACCGAGAAAGAACCCGAGACATCGAGTCAAGGCCAAGAGGCGACTCGTATAAGGTTTGTGCACAACTAACTATTTTGTTACTTTTCACTTCTAAATTGATTTGAACAAGTTTATTTTATGATTTATAATTTTATTGTGTTGAGAATTTTAATTTGTTGAATGAAATTGTATAAATTAAATGTAAATTTTCTTATGCATTTAATGATTTATTGCATGGTTTTGAGAATCGTAAATTTTAAGTTTGATGTGTTGCCAACCTTGAGCATGAATTTATGATGATTAAATATGTTGATGATTTGTAAATACTTTGTAAATAGAAATTGTTTTGAATATGATTTGAAACCACAGTTCGACTCAACTCGACTCAACTAAGCCTTTATCCCAAAAATTTGGGGTCGGCTATATGGATTCTCTTTCTCCACTCTAAACGATTTTGGGTTAAATCCTTAGGAATGTGTAATGTTTCTAGGTCATGTTGTACTACTCTCCTCCAAGTCAGTTTAGGTCTACCCCTTCTTTTCTTTCTATCCTCTAACTTAATGTGCTCTACTTGTCTAATTAGAGCCTCCGTATGTCTACGCTTCACATGTCCAAACCACATCAATCTCCCTTCTCTCAACTTATCCTCAATTGGCACCACTCTTACCTTTTCTCTAATACTCTCGTTACGGATTTTATCTAGTCTAGTATGGCCACTCATCCACCTTAACATTCTCATCTCCATAACTCTTATCTTAGACATATATGACTCCTTCAGTGCCCAACACTTACTACCATATAACATGGCCGGTCGTCAGCATAACATCATCCTACCAGTAAAATCTAAATTGAACTTAGACTCAAAAGCAAGAATGACACCAAGTACTTGAACTCAGTTTTCTTTCACATAAACAGAACAGTTTCTCTTCCCTTAAATGAACTAAAAAGGATAGCCAAAATCCTATTTTCAAATGCAATGGAAGATCAATGGACATTTTAACAATGCCTTATTGTTCAGGCTTTCCAAACAATATAATGGGCATTCAAAAGATGGTATCTAAAAGAGCATCGCTAATGCATCAAGTGTTTTATGGTAAATAATAGGCAATGAAATGAAACAAGTCAAAACCCAATAGCCTCATATCAAAATTAATAACATTTTCATTGCCTTAGCCATCCAAAAACCTCCTAATTACAAACTAGCAATCCTAAATCTTGAATCCACCAAATTAATTAACTTTCTGTAATTAACAACTCAACTCAACTAAGCCTTTATCCCAAAAATTTGGGGTCGGCTATATGGATTCGCTTTCTCCACTCTGAACGATTTTGGGTTAAATCCTCAGAAATATGTAATGCTTCTAGGTCATGTTGTACTACTCTCCTCCAAGTCAATTGTCACACCCTACCCCTCTGTAAGGCATAACATGATCCCGTAGTATACCTAATGAATTACCAACTTTGCCTACTGATAACCCATTAAATACACTACAAGGGATTTTAAAACTTTTCTTATTTCTTTTTTTACAGTGGTGAGCACTATTTACAGGTGTTAAAAACTTTTTGAACTGAAGTGATAGAACTAACACATTTGAATTATTAGGAATTTCTGTAAAAATTTTGGCAGAGTGCCATCTGTATTTTGGATAAAACAGTTATTCAAAAACCTGTAAAAAAGCACTTCAATATATTTCTCAAACTCAACTCCAATAGTTAAACAACACAATATATTTCTCAACTCAAATCCACAATAATTTTTCAAAGACTGAGATAAAAGAAATACATTAAAAATTTTACAAGCTAAAATAACTCATAATTTATTTTTACAACTTCAATGTACAATTTTAATTTACAACTGCTCAAACCAAGAACAAAATATACATATAGTGAATATACATTATAGTACAACATGCAAAATGGAGTATACTCAATATACCCGATGCTCTCTCGCTGAATGTACTAGCAGCCTAGTCTGCTGCCCCATCCGTCTGTCTACCTGTGACAGCAATGAAAAGCTATCGCTGAGCCAATGTCTTAGTGGTGCACAACATTAACCAAATATAACTTTAAATCACAAATCACAAGTTATATAAATAGTGGATACTTAAAACCATAGTTAAATTCAAGACAGTAAATGTCAATAAGAATTTAAACTCCATTTCTCAATATCACAATAGTTTCAATAAATCAAATCATGATTACATTCGAAAGACAGTGAATGTCAATAAGAATTTAACTCCATTTCACAATCTCATAACACATATCAATAAATCACACACAGCTTAATCATGTTACAAAGTTAAATTCGTCCCAAAAGCCGATGGCTAATGAGGTATTCAATTCGTCCCAAAAGCCAATGGCTAATGAGGAATAACATAGCTAGCTAGCAAAAATATGAGTACTCATTCTATTCATCCTCAACAGGCACACACCTCAATACTTCAGCCAGAGAGGGAATTCAATTCGTCCCACTAGACAAGCAAGTGAGGAATACAATCAATATACATGATAGCTGTGGTTTCAAATCATTTCCAATGCTTTTCAATCAATAAGTATCCATCAATATCATTCAAATAAATTTTCACAGTTTCAAACCATTTACAATGCTTTTCAAGCAATAAACATTCATTCAAATACATTTCTACAATTTAAAAAAATAATGTATAAATAGTCATAATTAATTTCAATTGAAAAATTCAAAAGAAATAGCTGTTGTGCACAAACCTCTGATAACTGTCTCCTAGTCTTGACTCAGTGTTTCCTTCCCTTTTCCTGAGTCTTTGCTAACTGAGAAACACAATTTGAAGTGTTTCAATACTCATTTAAACTGTCTCTAACGATAATGCTCGATAATTAATTCACCGAATTCTATTATTTGCTTAGTCAACCTAATATGTTGACCCTAAATGCGTTCTAGGTAAATTAGTTTTAATGTTACTAATTCGTCACATTCAATAGTCTTTTAGGGTTGGTACATGTTACCAAATTCATTTCCTTGTATATTGCATTTTCTTGCAATTTGCTGGATTCCGGAATACTAGTTTGACATAGCTGGACGACCTAGTTCCCTCGGTTTTCGGGTTTCGATCAAAACTACAAACTTGTAGATCTATGTCTTATTGCAAGCGGGGCAAAATTTCAGGTCATTATGAGTTATGTAGACCAAGTTATGGTCATTTTACTATTGCTGGTCAAAATGCATCAAAATTGGTCACTTTAGGTCATTTTAGGTCAATTTTGGTTCGGCCAGTTTTTGGACCCGAATTTGTGCAAGCTGTTTGACTTGCTTATGGTCATTTCTGGGTTTTGGTGTCTTCATAAGACTTGTAGATATGGGTCTTAAATATTCATGGTCAAAATTTCAGGTCAATTGGACCTGTTTTGAGTGAGTTATGGCCTAAAAACTAACTGCTGCCCAAATGGTCAATTTTCAGGCCTTATTTGCACTTAATCCGGATTTGGTCATTTTTCAAGCTACCTTGCAAGCAGAATTTTGGCAAGCTTTCTTCATGAAAGTTGGCACATTTTGTGCCTAGTTTCACCTCCAATTGGTCTCATACCAATTGGAGCCACACACTTAAAGTTCTAGGCCCAAAACACAAACTGCCTTATTGCATTTCCTTTATTCAAGCCAATTCTGGTTGTACCATAACCTAAACATAATTCACAACATATTATAGGTCATTTTGGTAGCTTATAATCACATTCAACATACACCATTAAGTGCAGAATTTGTCAAACTCATTTACAACAATTTAATCACCTATTCATGCTCAATTGCATGTCCAACTTCACACCATCACACACATACCCAAACTGCCATAACAACCAACACAATTCAACATTAATATTCCATAATCCAAACATGAAATAACATCCTTATGGTTCACCAAACTAGGCTGCCATTTCATGCATTACATTCCCTTAATTTCCGAGCATTCAAATTTCAATACACATTCACATATACTAAGTATACATCACCCAAATGATTTCCTACACACATAAACATTAAATCCATCCTTTAATCCACCATTTACAAGTAAAAATAAACTGTCTTCAAAGAGTTTCCATGGCTGCCAAAAGTACAAATCCCCATTCAACATCAAACCTCAAAAATCGCTCCATAAATCAAACACCCATAACATCCTCACAAACTTTAATTAAACAATAATAAAAAACACAAACTTACCACTTTGGAAATTCTTCAAAACTCCACAAAAACTTTCCTTTCTTGCTGTCTATCTACTGCCCATGGTGTGAGGATCATTTTTCATGAAGACTCTTGCAAGAAATCAAGGCTTGATCATGGAGAACTTGAGCTCCATGCATGGTGCAGCCATGGAGTTTCTTTGGGAGGAAATCTTCAATTCGGCAATGGTGAAGACATGAGGTTGAAGATGAAGGTTTTAAGTGCTGCCCACTTGTCCACTTAATGATTATATTATATTCCATAATGCTCCACTCACCATAAATAATGATATTATATGTTTAAAGTGATAATTATTCAATTTACACTCCATTTTTGCTATTTACATTAGGTACCACTAATTTAATTTTTAATTATATTTTCCAAGTGTAATATCATGTGTTTTTAATGGACATTTAGGTCAAAAGATAACTCGGGGTGTCAAATGACCACAATGCCCCTGTTCGGGTTGCATTCCCGATTTTTCGGTAACACCGGGTTTTGTCCGTTTTTCGATTTCTCACTTTTCTTTGTACTAATTATTTAATTTTTATTTAATATTTCTTATGGTATTTATACCTCAATAGGGGTCTATTTAAGTCCTAACAATATTTTCCAGGGTTCCTCGCAGTCTAGGGCTAGTCAACGGTCCACGCCGTGACTTCCCGGTGCGGTCACCCATCACTAGGGTTCTCGGCTCGCTTAACTTGGTTAAATTTCTTTGCTATTATTTTTCCTTTATTTTTCTTGTATTTTTTTTTCTTGTATTTTATTATTTTATGTCTCCTCACTCATATCGAAGTGTAGTTCTAGGCATTCTAGCTGTCTGAACAACACTGTTCATTGGAACAGTAGAATGCACTACCGAGCAAAGGGGTGTTACAATTCTCCCCCCCACCCCCTTAAAATAAATTTCGCCTCGAAATTTTTAACTGGCATTAGTCTCTGAACAGCTATGGGTGTTGTCTCCTCATATCGTCTTCACGTTTCCAAGTAGCTTCCTAGCCTGAATGATGGTTCCACAGCACTTTAACTAGGTGTATCTGTTTATTCCTCAGCTGCTTCACCTCATAAGCCATAATTTCTATGGGTTCTTCCTCATATGAGAGGTCTGGATTTACCTCAATCTCTTCAACTGATAGTACATGAGATAGGTTAGATCTGTACCTCCTTAACATGGACACATGGAAGACACTATGTATCCTTGCTAGCTCTGGAGGTAATGCCAACCGATATGCCAAAGGACCCACTCTTTCCAGAACCTCATATGGTCCGATGAAACGAGGACTCAGTTTCCCTCTTCTGCCAAATCTCATAATCCTCTTCCAAGGAGAAACTTTGATGAATACTTTATCACCCACTACATATTCAATATCTCTTCTCTTCAGATCAACATAGGACTTCTGACGGTCTGATGCAGCCTTGAGTCTATCTCTGATCAATCTGATCTTTTCCTCTGTCTGTTGAATATTTCTGGCCTAATCATCTTCCTTTCACCTACTTCATCCCAACATAAGGGAGTTCTGCACTTACAAAGCTTCATATGGAGGCATCCCAATGCTTGATTAATAGCTGTTGTTATAAGCAAACTCAATCAAAGGCAAGTGTGTATCCCAACTACCTTCAAACTCAATCACACAAGCCCGTAGCATATCCTCCAATATCTGAATAACCCTCTCAGACTGGCCATCTGTCTGTGGGTAGAATGTTGTGCTAAATTTCAATCTAGTTCCTAGGGCTCTCTAAAGACTACCCCAGAATCTATAAGTGAACCTAGGATCTCTGTTAGACACAATTGATACTGGCACTCCATGCAATTTTACAATCTCATATATGTATAATCTAGCTAATCTTTCCAGGTATAATCCATCTGAACTGGCAAAAAGTGAGCAGACTTGGTCAATCTGTTAACTATAACCCATACTACATCATGACTATTCTGTGTCCTTGGAAGTCCTGTAACAAAATCCATAGTTATCCATTCCCATTTCCACTCTGGTATTGACAAAGGATGTAAAAAACCAGCTGGAACTTGATGTTTTGCCTTTACTTACTGGCAAGTTAGGCATTTGGAAATAAATTCAGCTATATCTCTCTTCATACCCATCCACCAGTAATGCTCTTTCAGCCCTCTATACATTTTAGTTCCACTAGGGTGCATAGCAAAAGGAGACTCATGTGCTTCCTTCATAATGATCTGTCTTAATTCAGCATCATTAGGAATGCACATTCTGCCCTGATTTAGTAATAAACCATCATCTTTCATAGAAAATTCAGATTTTTTGCCCTGCTGGACTTCTTTCAGTAGCTTCTGATATTTATCATCATTCTGAACAGCCATTCTGATCTGATCAATCAATACTGGCTGTACATGCCATGCAACAACTATCTGTCCCTCATCATCAATCTCTAAACTGGCATGCTGTGCTTTCAATTCATATACCATGGACAAAGGAGAAACTCTGAGACTTGCCATAGTCTTCCTCACATTCGTAACATTTCTTTGTTATATCTGAACCAACTGTTTGAATTTTTACGTCCATAACTCTTTTTATCTATCAATATTCTATATCTTACTTCCCTTTTGTGCTAAACTATAACCTTTCGTTATTCTAACTTTTGAGTTTTAAATCCCTAAGTAGGATTTTCAAACTTATTTCCAACAATAAAATTCTGTCCTGGCATAACTATACCAAAACAGATGCCATTGGCAACTATTCTCATCTTGGTGTATTATCGAGTAGTACGTAGCTCTATACAATAATCTCAAGTCAGTACTGTAATCTACAGCTTACAGTATAAACATCAAGAATATTGCATAGTTACTACGATGCATCCCAATAGATCAAACTTTCCTATCTTTTATCCTTTTCGAATTCACTAATATCCCAAACTTATTATGATTACAATATCCATTAAAAATTACTAACAGTAACATCCTTGCTCTTATCTAGAGCAATTCCATTACTGCATCTTACTTTTATATCCTCTTGCCTTACATTAAGTAGGCTCGCCAATTAGCTTTATAATTTATGGGGTGTTAGAAAATACTTTTCGCCGCTAAACTCTTTCACAAACCGGCAGTAATATCCAGCTAAACCCAGAAAACTGCGAATTTCTGTGATGTTCCTGGGCGGCTTCCAATTAAGGATAGCTTCTACCTTGCTGGAATCTACCTTGATCCCTTCAGCTGACGCAACATGTCCCAAAAAGGAGATTTCTTTAAGCCAAAATTCACACTTTGATAATTTGGCGTATAGCTGTTTCTCCCTTAAAGTCTGCAGTACAATCCGCAGATGTCTGTCATGCTCCTCTGCATTCCTCGAGTATATCAAAATGTCATCAATAAACACCACCACAAATTGATTGAGATATGGTCTGAAGATAGTGTTCATGAGATCCATAAAAGCAGCTGGAGCATTTGTTAACCCGAATGGCATTACTAGAAACTCATAGTGGCCATACCAAGTTCTGAAAGTAGTTTTTGGAATACTCTGCTCTTACACCTTCAACTGATAATAACCAGATCGCAAATCAATTTTGGAGAATACAGCTGCATCCTTTAACTGATCAAACATATCATCAATGCGCGGCAATGGATATTTGTTCTTTATTGTCACCTTATTCAACTGCCGGTAATCTATACATAAGCGGAGAGTACCATCTTTCTTCTTAACAAACAACACTGGTGCTCCCTAAGGTGACACACTAGGGCGGATGAAGCCCTTTTCAAGTAGTTCTTGCAACTGTATCTTCAACTCCTTCAACTCTGTTGGTGCCATTCTATATGGTGTTATGGAGATTGGATCCACACCAAGCATAACATTAATTTCAAACTGCACTTCTCTTTCCGGAGGTAATCCTGGCAATTCATCAGGAAACACATCTGGAAAGTCATATACTGTAGGGATGTCTTTCAATGCTGGACTCCCCACTTGGGTGTCTACCACATGTGCCAAGTATGCTTCACACCCCTTTCTGATCATTTTTCTTGCTAGTGCAGCCAAAATGATGTTTGATGGCAATAACTGCCTCTCCCCATGTATTACCACATCACTGTACTGAGGGAGGCCAAAAGTGACTGTCTTCAGCCTACAGTCAATCATGGCATGATGCCTGGCTAACTAATCCATGCCCAAGATGATATCATAATCTCTGAAGGGCATTTCAATGAAATTAGAGAGAAAAGTGTGTCCTTGGATCACCAAAGGATAATCTCTATACATTTTATTAACCCTAACCTCCTGTCCTAACGGACTTGTTACTAGCACCTCAAAGTCCATTTTTATACATGGAACAACAATGCAATCGATGATGCTAGCACTCACATAGAATGGGTAGAACCCGGATCAAATAACACAAACACATATTGATTAAAAGTTGAGAAGGTACTAGCCACAACATCAGATGTCTCGGCCTCTTCTCTCTGTTTCATTGCATAGATTCTGACTGGAGCACTATCTTGCTCTGAATGTTTCACTGTGCCTCGGCTGCCTGCTGGGCTACCTCTACCCCTGCCTCTACCTCTGCTAGGTGATTGTGAACTTCTGGTGACAGGGCTCTGAACTGACCCTTCTGCAGTAGTAGGAGGTGGTCTAACTCTGCGACTGCTGGTGTTGTCCTTGGCAAAGTGTCCTGTGCCTCCACAGTTATAACAGGCTCCAATAGCCTTATAGCATATCCCACCATGATTTCTTCCACATGTTTCACATTGGCGGGGAGGGTAGGAACCTCTGGTACTCTGCTGACCAGATAGATGAGGTTTCTGTCCTAAATGTCTTCCCCTACCAGACTTCTTGCCACCTCTACTGTGTCCCCCATGGTTCTTCCTCTTCCAGTAGGGCCACTAGAACTCTGTTCTACTGATTTTCCCTCTTTCTCTGTCTTCTCTGATTTCTTTTTCTCAGGAGCTGCTTTAGACTCAATTCTTTCCAACTCTAGGGCTTGAGAAATAAGTTCAGAGAAGTTAGTGTCTTTGAATTTGACTACTTGTAATCTGATACTGGGTTTCAAGTCAATTTCAAACCTCTTGCATCTCTCCCTGCTAGTAGAAAGTAGACTTACTGCATAATGGCTTAGGTGAGAAAATTCTCTTTCATACTCAGCCACTGATTTGCTCCCCTGTTTCAGACTTAGGAACTCTTGTAGCTTTTGGTCTACATAAGCATCAGGGACATATTTTTGTCTGAATTCCCTGAGAAAGTCATTCCATGTTAGCACTACAGGTTCTACCAGACTGTGGGGAATGGTTTTCCACCAGTCATAAGCATCCCCTTGTAGCAAAGATACAGAGTATTCAAATCTGAGCTCCTCTGTGCAATGCAGTTTCTTGAATACCCTATCCATCCTCTCTAACCACTGTTCGGCCTCTAGAGGATCTACTGTCCCCTTGAACTTTGTAGCCCCATATTTCATCAATTTGTCATACTGCCTAGTAGGAGACTATGGTTGTACCACTGGTGTCTGTATTGGGACTTGAGTAGGCACATTACCAGCCATTTGTTGGAACATAGCAGCCATCTGTTGAGCGAACTGAGCAGAAATCGCAGATCTGCAGGGCCGGTGTCACTTAACCACTGACATTATGTAGGGCTGGGGCATCCCCTTGTACCTCAGCCTCTATAGATTGATCGACTGAACGATCACCCTCTTCCTTGGTAATGCGAGGATCTTAGACCTCCTGAACAAACAACACAAGGAGATTTCCTCCCGTTAGTGCATATTTATAATATAATGTACTGTATGTATCAAACAATGATATTGAGCAGTTGTACTATGAAGAAAGAATATTCAAGTAACAGTTGAAAACAGAATTTAAAAACTAGCTCTGATACCGCTAAAACATGTCACACCCTACCCCTCTGTAAGGCATAACATGATCCCGTAGTATACCTAATGAATTACCAACTTCGTCTACTGATAACCCATT
This sequence comes from Hevea brasiliensis, assembly GCF_030052815.1. Lineage (NCBI taxonomy): Eukaryota > Viridiplantae > Streptophyta > Magnoliopsida > Malpighiales > Euphorbiaceae > Hevea > Hevea brasiliensis. The sequence goes on along the minus strand of NC_079509.1, from coordinate 31,642,883 downwards.
AAATACACTACAAGAGATTTTAAAACTTTTCTTACTTCTTTTTTTACAGTGGTGAGCACTATTTACAGGTGTTAAAAACTTTTTGAACTGAAGTGATAGAACTAACACTTTTGAATTATTAGGAATTTCTATAAAAATTTTGGCAGAGTGCCATCTGTATTTTGGATAAAACAATTCTTCAAAAACCTATAAAAAAGCACTTCAATATATTTCTCAAAATCAACTCCAACAGTTAAACAACACAATATATTTCTCAACTCAAAGCCACAATAATTTTTCGAAAACTGAGATAAAAGAAATACAGTACAAATTTTACGAGCTAAAATAACTCATAATTTATTTTTATAACTTCAATGTACAATTTTAATTTACAATTGCTCAAACCAAGAATAAAATATGCATACAGTGAATATACATTATAGTACAACATGCAAAATGGAGTATACTCAATATACCCGATGCTCTTTCGCTGAATGTACTAGCAGCCTAGTCTGCTGCCCTGTCCGTCTATCTACCTGCGACAGCAATGAAAAGCTATCGCTGAGACAATGTCTCAGTGGTGCACAACATTGACCAAATATAACTTTAAATCACAAATCACAAGTTATATAAATAGTGGATACTTAAAACCATAGTTAAATTCAAGACAGTAAATGTCAATAAGAATTTAAACTCCATTTCTCAATATCACAATAATTTCAATAAATCAAATCATGATTAAATTTAAAAGACAGTGAATGTCAATAAGAATTTAACTCCATTTCACAATCTCATAATACATATCAATAAATCACACACAACTTAATCATGTTACAAAGTTCAATTCGTCCCAAAAGCCGATGGCTAATGAGGTATTCAATTCATCCCAAAAGCTGATGGCTAATGAGGAATAACATAGCTAGCTAGCAAAAATATGAGTACTCATTCTATTCGTCCTCAACAGGCACACATCTCAACACTTCAGCCAGAGAGGGAATTCAATTCGTCCCGCTAGACAAGCTAGTGAGGAATACAATCAATATACATGATACCTGTGGTTTCAAATTATTTCCAATGCTTTTCAATCAATAAGTATCCATCAATATCATTCAAACAATTTTTCACAGTTTCAAACCATTTACAATGCTTTTTAAGCAATAAATATTCATTCAAACACATTTCCACAATTTAAAACAATAATGTACAAATAGTCATAATTCATTTCAATTGGAAAATTCAAAAGAAATAGCTGTTGTGCACAAACCTCTGATAACTGTCTCCTGGTCTTGACTCAGTGTTTCCTTCCCTTTTCCTGAGTCTTTGCTAACTGAAAAACACAATTTGAAGTGTTTCAGTACTCATTTAAACTGTCGCTAACGATAATGCTCGATAATTAATTCACTGAATTCTATTATTTGCTTAGTCAACCTAATATGTTGAACCTAAATGCGTTCTAGGTAAAGTAGGTTTTAATGTTACTAATTTGTCATATTCAATAGTCTTTTAGTGTTGGTACATGTTACCAAATTCATTTCCTTGTATATTGCAGTTTCTTGCAATTTGTTGGATTCCGGAATACTAGTTTGACCTAGCCGGACGACCTAATTTCCTCGGTGTTCGGGTTTCAGTCAAAACTACAAACTTGTAGATCTATGTCTTATTGCACGCGGGGCAAAATTTCAGGTCATTATGAGTTTTGTAGACCAAGTTATGGTCATTTTACTATTGCTGGTCAAAATGCATCAAAATTGGTCACTTTCGGTCATTTTAGGTCAATTTTGGTTCGGCCAGTTTTTGGACCCAAATTTGTGCAAGCTGTTTGACTTGCTTATGGTCATTTATGGGTTTTTGTGTCTTCATAAGACTTGTAGATATGGGTCTTAAATATTCATGGTCAAAATTTCAGGTCAATTGGACCTGTTTTGAGTGAGTTATGGCCTAAACAATAACTGCTGCCCAAATGGTCAATTTTCAGGCCTTATTTGCACTTAATCCGGATTTGGTCATTTTTCAAGCTACCTTGCAAGCAGAATTTTCACAAGCTTTCTTCATGAAAGTTGGCACATTTTGTGCCTAGTTTCACCTCCAATTGGTCTCATACTAATTGGAGCCACACACTTAAAGTTCTAGGCCCAAAACACAAACAGCCTTGTTGCATTTCCTCCATACACATTAAGGATCACTTTTAACACTTACCAAACTCAACATTCAAGCCAATTCTGGTTGTACCATAACCTAAACATAATTCACAAAATATTATTGTCATTTTGGCAGCTTACAATCACATTCAACATACACCATTAAGTGCAGAATTTGTCAAACTCATTTACAACAATTTAATCACCTATTCATGCTCAATTGCATGTCCAACTTCACACCATCACACACATACCCAAACTGCCATAACAACCAACACAATTCAACATTAATATTCCATAATCTAAACATGAAATAACATCCTTATGGGTCACCAAACCAGACTGCCATTTCATGCATTACATTCCCTTAATTTCCAAGCATTCAAATTTCTATACACATTCACATATACTAAGTATACATCACCCAAATGATTTCCTACACACATAAACATTTAATCCATCCTTTAATCCACCATTTACAAGTAAAAATAAACTGTCTTCAAAGAGTTTCCATGGCTGCCAAAAGTACACATCCCCATTCAACATCAAACCTCAAAAATCTCTCCATAAATCAAACACCCAAAACATCCTTACAAACTTTAATTAAACAATATTCAAAAACAAAAACTTACCACTTTGGAAATTCTTCAAAACTCCACAAAAACTTTCCTTTCTTGCTGCCTATCTACTACCCATAGTGTGAGGATCATTTTTCATGAAGACTCTTGCAAGAAATCAAGGCTTGATCATGGAGAACTTGAGCTCCATGGATGGTGTTGCCATGGAGTTTCTTTAGGAGGAAATCTTCACTTCGGCAATGGTGAAGACATGAGGTTGAAGATGAAGGTTTTAAGTGCTGCCCACTTTGTCCACTTAATGATTATATTATATTCCATAATGCTCCACTCACCATAAATAATGATATTATATGTTTAAAGTGATAATTACTCAATTTACACTCCATTTTTGCTATTTACATTAGGTACCACTAATTTAATTTTTCATTATATTTTCTGTCACACCCTACCCCTCTGTAAGGCATAACATGATCCCATAGTATACCTAATGAATTACCAACCTCGTCTACTGATAACCCATTAAATATACTACAAGGGATTTTAAAACTTTTCTTACTTCTTTTACAGTGGTGAGAACTATTTACAGGTGTTAAAAACCTTTGTGAACTGAAGTCAAACAGCTAACTCATTTGGACTATTAATAATTTCTGTAAAAATTTTGGCAGAGTGCCGTCTGTATTTTGGATAAAACAGTTCTTCAGAAAACCTGTAAAAAGCACTTCAATATATTTTCAATTCTCAACTCCAACATATTTCTCAACAAAACATATTTCTCAACTCAAATCCACAATAATTTTTCAAATACTGAGATAAAAGAAATATAATACAATTTTTACAAGTCAAAATACTCATAATTTACTTTACAACTTCAATGTACAATTTTAATTTACAACTACTCAAAATCAAGAACAATATATACATACAGTGAACATACATTATAGTACAAAATGCAAAATGTGATATACTCAATATACCCGATGATTTCTCACTGAATGTACTAGCAGCCTAATCTGCTGCCTTGTCCGTCTGTCTACATGCGACAGCAATAAAAAGCTATCGCTGAGACAATGTCTCAGTGGTGCACAACATTAACCAAATACAACTTTAAATCACAGTTCATAAATCATATAAATGATAGATACGTAAAACCATAGTTAAATTCAAGACAATGAATGTCATAAGGAATTTAACACAATATCACAATAAATCTCAGTAATCAAAACGTAGTTAAATTCAACAGACAATGACTATTAATAATTTCTGTAAAAATTTTGGCAGAGTGCCGTCTGTATTTTGGATACAACAGTTCTTCAGAAAACCTGTAAAAAGCACTTCAATATATTTTCAATTCTCAACTCCAACATATTTCTCAACAAAACATATTTCTCAACTTAAATCCACAATAATTTTTCAAAGACTGAGATAAAAGAAATATAATACAATTTTTACAAGTCAAAATACTCATAATTTACTTTACAACTTCAATGTACAATTTTAATTTACAACTGCTCAAAATCAAGAACAATATATACATACAGTGAACATACATTACAGTACAAAATGCAAAATGTGGTATACTCAATATACCCGATGATTTCTCACTTAATGTACTAGCAGCCTAATCTGCTGCCTTGTCCATCTGTCTACATGCGACAGCAATAAAAAGCTATCGCTGAGACAATGTCTCAGTGGTGCACAACATTAACCAAATACAACTTTAAATCACAGTTCATAAATCATATAAATGATAGATACGTAAAACCATAGTTAAATTCAGGACAATGAATGTCATAAGGAATTTAACACAATATCACAATAAATCTCAGTAATCAAAATGTAGTTAAATTCAACAGACAGTGAATGTTAATAAGAATTTAAACTCCATTTCACAAATTATCAAAGCTCATAATAACAAAATTTAGTCAAATAATTTACGAATACAGTGTTGCCAATTCATACACAACTTAAGCCATGACACAAAATTTTCGATCAATGCCGCGTTGTACATCACGACAAAGCAATCACAACCCCACTAATCGAAATTAATGAGAAAGGGAGCTAGCTATATAATGAGTACTCATCCGATCACCTCAACTGGTAAACCAGAGAGGGAGAAAAATAAACGATCACGACTCCATGAATGGAGAAGGAAAATAAACGATCACAACCCCATAAATGGAGAAGGAATGATATGATACTGTCATGCTAAGTGTGAACACAAAATTAATTCCAAACATTTTATTCAAATGATTCGTGAGAATCCAATAAATTTTTAAAGTCATAAATTCATTCACAAGATGGCAAACACAATTCATAATTAACTTCAAATTTTCACAAATCACACTAAATCAATTTTTCCACAGTTTTAAACTATTTGCAATGCTTTTCAAGCAATAAGTATCCATTCAAACACATGTCCATAATTGAAAACAATAATATACAAATAGTCATAATTTATTTCAATTGAAAAATTCAAAAGAAATAATTGTTGTACACAAACCTCTGATAACTGTCTCCTGGCCTTGACTCAGTGTTTCCTTCCCTTTTCCTGAGTCTTTGCAAACTGAGAAACACAATTTGAAGTGTTTCAGTACTTAATTAAACTGTCTCTAACGATAATGCTTCATAAGAAATTCACTGAATGCTATTATTTGCTTAATCAACCTAATATATCGACCCTCAATGCGTTCTAGGTAAATTAGGTTTTTAGGTTACCAATATGTCACATTCGATAGTCTTTTAGGGTTGGTACATATTACCAAATTCATTTCCATGTATCTTGCATTTTCTTGCAATTTGCTGGATTCCGGGATACTAGTTTGACCTAGCCGGACGACCTAGTTCCCTCGGTTTTCGGGTTTCGGCCAAAACTACAAACTTGTAGATCTATGTCTTATGGAACGCAGGGCAAAATTTTAGGTCATTCTGAGTTATTTAGACCAAGTTATGATCATTTTACTATTACTGGTCAAATTGCATCAAAATTGGTTATTTTAGGTCACTTTAGGTCATTTTAGGTTCGGCCAGTTTTTGGGCCCGAACTTGTGCAAGCTGTTTGACTTACTTATGGTCATTTATGGGCTTTGGTGTCTTCATAAGACTAGTAGATATGGGTCTTAACTATTCATGGTCAAAATTTTAGGTCAATTGGACCTGTTTTGAGTGATCTATGGCCTAAACACTAACTGCTGCCCAAATGGTCAATTTTCAGGCCTCAACTGCACTTAATCCGGATTTGGTCATTTTTCAAGCTACCTTGCAAGCAGAATTTTGGCAAGCTTCCTTCATGAAAGTTGGCACATTTTGTGCCTAGTTTCACCTCCAATTGGTCTCATACCAATTGGAGCCACACACATAAAGTTATAGGCCTAAAACTCAAACTGCCTTATTACAATTCTTGCATACACATCAAGGATCACTTTTAACACTCACCAAACTCAACATTCAAACCAATTCTGGTTGTACCACAACCTAAACATAATTTACAACATATTATAGGTCATTTTGACAGCTTACAATTACATTTAATGTGCACCAACAAGTGCAGAATTTGTCCAACTCAATTTACAACAATTCAATCACCAATTCATGCTCATTTACATGCCCAACTTCACACCATCATTCATGCACTCAAACTGCCATAACAACCAACACATTTTAACATCATTATTCCATAAACCAAGCATGAATTCCATCATTCTTCAAGAGTTAACAAACTACCACAATGGTACATTTACATTCCATTAATTTCTAAGCTTTAAATTTCATTTCACATTTACATATACTAAGTATACATCACCCAAACAATTTCCTACACAATATACATTTAATCAATCATTTAATTCACTATTTACAAGCACAAATAAACTGCCTTCAAGGTGTTTCCAATGCTGCCAAAAGTACACTTCCCCATTCAACATCAAACCTCAAAAATCTCTCCATAAATCAAACACCCATAACATTCTTACAAACTTTAACAAAACAATAATCAAAAACTCAAACTTACCACTTTGGAAATTCTTCAAAACTCCACAAAAACTTTCATTTCTTGCTGCCTATCTACTGCCCATGGTGTGAGGATCATTTTTCATGAAGACACTTGCAAGAAATCAAGGCTTGATCACGGAGAACTTGGGCTCCATGCATGGTGCGGCCATGGGAGAGGTTTGAGAGCTTTCATTCTTCCAAATGAATTTTTCAAGTGGAGAAGATGAATTGCAGAATGTTAGTGGACATTTCTGTCCACTTAGGGTATTATATGGTATATAATAATTTACTTAGTGCTCCACTAATATAGGTTAATAATAAATAATGTTAAACTTTCCATATTCCCACATTAAGTCCCTAATTTTTGCTAATTGAATTAGGTACCACTAATTTAATTTTTTATGACATTTTACAAATATAATATCATGTATTTTTAATGGACATTTAGGTCAAAAGACAACTCGGAGTGTCAAATGACCACAATGCCCCTGTTCGGGTTGCATTCCTGATTTTTCGGTAATATCGGGTTTTGTCCGTTTTTTGATTTCTCACTTTTCTTTGTACTAATTAATTAATTTTTATTTAATATTTCTTATGGTATTTATACTTCAATTGAAGTCTCTTTAAGTCCAAAAAAATATTTTCCAGGGTTCCCTGCGGTCCAGGGCTAGTCAATGGTCCACGCCGTGACTTCCCGGTGCGGTCACCCATCGCTAGGGTTCTCGGCTCGCTTAACTTGGTTACATTTCTTTGCTATTATTTTTCCTTTATTTTTCATATATTCTCTTTTCTTGTATTTCATTATTTTATGTCTCCTCACTCATATCGAAGTGTAGTTCTAGGCATCCTAGCTGTCCGGACAACAATAGTCACTGGAACAGTAGAACGCACTACCGAACATAGGGGTGTTACATTTTCCAAGTGTAATATCATGTGTTTTTAATGGACATTTTGGTCAAAAGATAACTCGGGGTGTCAAATGACCACAATGCCCCTGTTCGAGTTGCAATCCCGATTTTTCGGTAACACCGAGTTTTGTCCGTTTTTCGATTTCTCACTTTTCTTTGTACTAATTATTTAATTTTTATTTAATATTTCTTATGGTATTTATACCTCAATAGGGGTCTATTTAAGTCCTAAAAATATTTTTCAGGGTTCCCCGCAGTCCAGGGCTAGTCAACGGTCCACGCCGTGACTTCCCGGTGCGATCACCCATCTCTAGGGTTCTCAGCTCGTTTAACTTGGTTACATTGCTTTGCTATTATTTTTCCTTTGTTTTTCTTGTATTTTCTTTTCTTGTATTTCATTATTTTATGTCTCCTCACTTATATCAAAGTGTAGTTCTAGGCATTCTAGCTGTCCGGACAACATTAGTCATTGGAACAGTAGAACGCACTACCGGGCATAGGGGTGTTACATCAATTTAGGTCTACCCCTTTTTTTCTTTCTATCCTCTAACTTAATGTGCTCTACTTGTCTAACTGGAGCCTCCGTATGTCTACGCTTCATATGACCAAATCGCCTCAATCTCTCTTCTCTCAACTTATCTTCAATTGGCACCACTCCTACCTTTGACATGGCAAAATTTGTTGTGAATTCTCATTGGCTTGTCTAGTGAGATATCTCCTCCACTAGATGGGGCGAGTTCCTTCCTCTCTGGCTTGCCAGTTGGGGAAGAGTTTGAATGAGTACTCATATATACTAGCTAGTCTTTGTTCCTCCCTTTTAGCCTCGGTTATTGGGAGAGTGTGAAATGTCGTGGTGTACAACACAACATCTCATTGAAATTTGGGTCATGGGTTCAACTATGTGAATTGTTGGCAACGCCCTTTAAATTATGCATAGTTTGATAAATTGTGATTGAAATAAATAATTTGTCAGTGATTCAAAATATTTTTGTATTGTTTCAGAATTTAAAAGAAATGTAAATAAATAGTTACTATTTGATCAAAATGTTATTCAAATGAATAATTTGCATGAATGAAAATAATGATTTTTGAATGCCATAGATTTTGAAGAATTTAGAAATTTTAAATTTTTATTCATTATGAATTGTTAAGAATAATTTGTATTAAGTTTTAAATTATTAGTTTGTGCACCACTGAGTTCACCATTTAGCGATAGCTTTGTATGCTGTCGCAAGTGAAAGAAAATATAAAGCAGTTGAGCGAGGTTACTGAAAGACACGGTGAGATTATCCTCGGGTATATCATAGTTATACCCTTGTACATTAGATTTTGATGTTATTCCGTAATTATATGTATGAAATTTCCTTTGAGCAGTTGTACCAACTCTTTTTTAATATATTTTTGGATTATAATCAAATACAAATTATTGTAAGGTTATCTTGAGATTTTATGTATTTATAAAGCTTTGCACTACTAAATTTTTTATGATCTCATGAATATAAATATTAATTTTGTTACCTTAATAAGAGGTTTCAATGTTTGATTTAATTTACACTGTGTATTGAGTGATTTATGCGGATTTGTGAAATGAGATTGAATAATGGAGTTGGGATTGAGAAATATATTGGGAGTGTCTTTATTTTCAGGTTTTGAAGAACTGTTTTCTCAAAATACAGATGGCACTCTGCCGAAATTTTTGTAAAAATTGTGGATATTTTAAATATCTAAAAATTTAATTTATGTTTGGACTCTAGATAAAGGTTTTTAAAATCTGAAAAAAATTTTACCCACCAATTTAAAAATGAACGAAAATTGTTTTAAAATCTCTTGCAGTATATTTAATGGGTTATCGGTAGGCGAAGTACGATAATTCATTAGGTGTACTACGGGAGCATGTTACATCTTACGAGGAGTAGGGTGTGACAATTTTTGTACATGGAACAGCAATGCAATCAATGATGCTAGCACTCACATAAGAATGGGTAGAACCCGGATCAAATAACACAAACACATCTTAATTAAAAGTTGAAAAGGTACCAGCCACAACATCAGATGTCTCGGCCTCTTCTCTTTGTCTCATTGCATAGACTCTGACTGGAGCACTACCTTGCTCTGATTGATTCACTGTGCCTTAGCTGCCTACTGGGTTACCTCTACTCCTGCCTCTACCTCTGCTAGGTGGTTGTGAACCTCTGGTGACAGGGCTCTGAACTGACCCTTCAGCAGTAGTAGGAGGTGGTCCAACTCTGCGAGTACTGGTGCAGTCCTTGGCAAAGTGTCCCGTGCCTCCACAGTTATAATAGGCTCCAATAGCCTTGTAGCATACCCCATAATGATTTCTTCCATAAGTTTCACATTGGTGAGGAGGTTAGGAACTTCTGGTACTCTGCTGACCAGATAGAGGAGGTTTCTGTCCTGAATATCTTCCCCTATCGGACTTCTTACCACCTCTGCTGTGTCCCCCATGGTTCTTCCTCTTTCCAGTAGGACCACTGGAACTCTATTCTACTGACTTTCCCTTTTTTTCTGTCTTCTCTGATTTCTTTTTCTCAGGGGGCGCTTCAGATTTAATTCTTTCTAATTCTAGTGCTTGAGAAATAAGCTCAGAGAAGTTACTATGTTTGAATCCGACCACTTGTAATTTGATACTGGGCTTTAAGCCGGTTTCAAACCTCTTACATCTCTCCCTGCTGGTAGAAATTAGACTTACTGCATAATGGCTTAGGCGGGAAAATTCCCTTTCATATTCAGCCACCGATCTACTCCCCTGTTTCAGACTTAGGAACTCTCGCAGCTTCTGGTCCACATAAGCATCAAGGACATATTTTTGTCTAAACTCTCGTAGAAAATCATTCCATGTTAGCACTGAAGGTTCTACCAGACTATGGGGAATGGTTTTTCACCATTCATATGCATCTCCCTGTAGCAGAGACACTGAATATTCAAATCTGAGCTCCTCTATACAATGTAGCTTCTTGAACACCCTATCCATTCTCTCTAACCATTGTTCTGCCTCTAGAGGATCTACTATCCCCTTGAACTCAATAGCCTCATATTTCATCAGCTTGTCATACTGCCTAGCTGAAGACTGTGGTTGTACAATTGGTGTTTGCAGTGGGACTTGAATAGGCACATTACCAGCCATCTGTTGAAACATTGCAGCCATCTGCTGAGCGAATTGAGTAGGAAACTGCGGTACTGAGAGGGCTGGTGTTGCTGATCCACTGACATTGTGTAGGGCTGGGGCATCCCTTTGCACCTCAGCCTCTATTGATTGATCAACTGAATGATCACCCTCTTCCATAGTCAATTCAAGGATTTTAGACCTCCTGAACAAATAACACAAAGAGATTTTCTCCCGTTAGTACATATTTATAATGTAATGTGCTGTATGTATTAAACAATGACATTGAGCAGTTGCACTATGAAGAAAGAATATTCAAATTATAGATGAAAACAGAATTTAAAAACTAGCTCTGATGCCACTTAAACATGTCATACTTTACCCCTCTGTAAGGCATAACATGATCCCGTAATATACCTAATGAATTACCAACTTCGTCTACTGATAACCCATCAAATAAACTACAAGGGATTTTAAAACTTTTCTTGCTTCTTTTTTACAGTGGTGAGCACTATTTACAGGTGTTAAAAAAATTTTTAAACTGAAGTGAAACAGCTAACACATTTGAATTATTAGTAATTTCTGCAAAGATTTTAGCAGAGTGCCATCTGTATTTTGAATAAAACAGTTCCTCAAAAACCTGTAAAAAAACACTTCAAATATATTTCTCAATCCCAAACACCAACATTTAATCAACACAACATGTTTCTCAACTCAAATCCACAATAATTTTTCAGTCTTTTCAAAGGTTGGGATAAAAGAAATATATCACAATATTTACAAATCAAAATAATTTACAATTTATTTTACAACTTTAATGTACAATTTTAATTTACAACTGCTCAAAACCAAGAACACTATATACATACAGTGAACATACATTACAATACAAAATGCAAAATATGGTATACTCAATATACCTGATGATCTCTCAGTGTAGTACTAGCAGCCTAGTCTGCACATACTGTCGATCATCTGTCTACCAGAATGAGAATGAAAAGCTATCGCTGAGCCATTGTCTCAGTGATACACAACATTAACCAAATACAACTTTAAATCACAAATCATAAGTCATATAAATAGTGGATACTTAAAGCCATAGTTAAATTCAAAGACAATGAATATCATAAAGAATTTAAACTCCATTTCACAATATCACAATAAATATCAATAAATCATACATGCAGCTTAATCATGTTCCAAAGTTCAATTCGTCCCAAAAGCCAATGGCTAATGAGGAATTCAATTCATCCCAAAAGCCGATGGCTAATGATGAATAACATAGCTAGCTAGCACTAATATGAGTACTCATTCTATTCGTCCTCAATAGGCACACACCTCAACACTTCAGCCAGAGAGGGAATTCAATTCATCCCACTAAACAAGCTAATGAGGAATTCAATCAATATACATGATAGCTATGGTTTCAAACCATTTACAATGCTTTTCAATCAATAAGTATCCATCAAATATCATTTAAACAATTTCTCACAATTTAAAAAAATAATATACAAATAGTCATAATTTATTTCAATTGAAAAATTCAAAAGAAATAACTGTTGTGCATAAACCTCTAATAATTGTCTCTTAGCTCTGACTCAGTGTTTCTTTCCCCTTTCCTGAGTCTTTGCTAACTGAAATACACAATTTGAAGTGTTTCAGTGCTCATTTAAATCGTCTCTAATAATAAGGCTTAATACTTAATTTATTGAATTCTATTATTTCCTTAGTCAACCTAAGATGTTGACCCTCGATACAGTCTAGGTGAATTAGGTTTTAATGTTACCAATATGTCATATTTAATAGCCTTTTAGTGTTGGTACATGTTACCCAATACATTTTCATGTATAGTGCATTTTATTGTAATTTATCGGATTCTGGTATACTAATTTGACCTAGCCAGATGACCTAGTTCCCTTGGTTTTCGGGTTTCAGTCAAAACTACAAACTTGTAGGTCTATGTCTTGTTGCATGCAGGGCAAAATTTCAGGTCATTCTGAGTTGTGTAGACCAAGTTATGGTCAATTTACCAATGCTGGTCAGAATTCATCAAAATGGTCACTTTAGGTCATTTTTAGGTCACTTTTGGTTCGGCCAGTTTTTGGACTTGAATTTGTGCAAGCTATTTGGCTTGGTTCTGGCCATTTCTGGGCTTTTGTGTCTTCACGAGAATTGTAGATATATGTCTAAACTATTCATGGTAAAAAGTTGAGGTCAATTGGACCTGTTTTGAGTGAGTTATGGCCAAAATACCAATTGCTACCCAAATGGTCAATTTTCAGGTTTTCAAAGCACTAATCCGAATTTGGTCATGTTTCAAGTTACCTTTTAGGCAGAATTTTAGTAAGCTTCCTTCATGAAAGTTGGCACATTTTGTGCCTTGTTTCACCTCCAATTGGTCTCATACCAATTGGAGTCACACTCTTAAGGTTCTAAGCCAAAACATACACTGCTCTATTACACATTATTCATCACTCATCAATTACACATCCTATGCTTACCAAGTTATTTCCTTCATACCATTTCTGGTTTGTACCATAATATAAACACATTTAGCAACTCATTTTTGGTCATTTTGGCAGCTTATAACCATTCCCAATATGCACATTATAGTATAGAATTTTCCAAGTCCAATTACAAACAATTTAACCACATGATATAGCTCATTTATATGTCCATATTCAAACCTTTATATACATATACATGCTGCCATAACAAGCACCATAATTCCATAATATAATTCCATAAACCAAACCATGAAACAACAAATTTTGGTCTACACTTCAAAGTTGTCGATTGTACATCTTCTTCAATTAGTTTCAAAGCTTACAAAATCAAGTGTACTATCACACATACATTTAGTATACATTATCCAATCTATTCCTACACACATAAACACTTACATCAACACTTTAATCTACCATTTATAGGCAAGGATAAACTGCTTTTATTGAAGTTCCATGGCTGCCAAAAATGTACCTCTCCCTTAACTCATCAAACTTCAAAAATCCTTCCACAATTCAACTACCCACAACACCCATTCAAAGTTTAATGAAAAAATAATTAGAAATACATACTTACCACTTTTGAAACTCTTCAAAACCTCACAAAAACTTAATTTTCTTGTTGCCTATCTACTGACCAAGTTGTGCAGAACAACTTTAGTGAAGGAGAATGCAAGAAAATTGGCTTGGAGATGGGAGAATGGAGCTTGCATGGAGCTTGGAAGCTTTGGCCATGGAGGTTTTCTTTCTTCTTGGTTTTGGCTGGTCTTGGCAAGGTGAGGAAAATGAATGATCTTCTGTCCACATGGTGATTAAATGTCCACTTTATGGAGTTAGTGGAGCACTAAGTAAGGGTTTAATGTTTATTTATTGTAAAGTTTCCATATTCCCACATTTAACTCCTATCTTTTGCTATTTAATTTATGTACTACCAATTGAATTTTTAATGATAGTTTCCAAGTGTAATATCATTTATTTTTAATAGACATTTAGGTCAAAAAACAACTCGGGGTGTCAAATGACCACAATGCCCTTGTTCTGGTTGCATTCCCGATTTTTTAGTAACACAGAGTTTTGTCATTTTCTCGATTTTCCATTTTTCTTTGTACTAATCAATTAAGTTTTCTTTGATATTTCTAATGATATTTATACTTCAATAGGTCTTTAATTACGTCTTAAAAATATTTTCCAAGGTTTCCCGCAGTCCAAGGCTAGTCAATGGTCCACGCCATAACTTCTCGGTGCGGTCACCCATCGTTAGGTTTCTTGGCTCGTTTAACTTAGTTACATTTTATTGCTATTACTTTTTCTTTATTTTTCTTGTATTTTCTTTTCTTGTATTTCATTATTTTATGTCTCCTCACCTATATCTAAATGTACTTCTAGGCATCCTAGCTGTCCGGACAACACTGGTCACCGTAACAGTAGAACGCACTACCAAACATAGGGGTGTTATGAAGGAACGGAAGCGTGTAAAACACAAGTTTATACCATTGAATGCAAAAATTTTCACCTAGGGTCACATGCATCATGCAAGATTTATTTTTATCTATTTGATTTTAAAGAATAGGCCTTAGATCATACAACAATTGTAGAATTAAAAGCCAAACCTTAAACCACCCATGGAAGCCAAACCATGCGCACCATTGATGGTGTTTTTTCAAGCATGCCGCCAACTTGCTTTGCAACCAGCAATGAACTTTTGATCTCATGATCAAACACACAATTAAATCATATAATCAACAATCTAAATGGCAAATATAGTGGCTCTGATACCAATTGAAGGAACGGAAGCATGAAAAACACAAGTTTATACCATTGAATTCAAAATTTTTCACCTAGGGTCACATGCATCATGCAAGATTTATTTTTATCTATTTGATTTCAATGATAAACAACATATTAAAACTCTTTTAATATGTTTTTGGATCTGTATTTGCCATTTAAGATTTTAAAATTAATCAGATTAATTTTAGAACCCTAGATTAAATCAAGAACGATTACACTAACCTCTTGATGCACTGCAGCGTGTCTGCGCCTTTGAGATTCGTCTTTAGGACACCAGATGTTGTCCCTTTAGCATGTCCACACCAAGAACACCTATGGCAGCCCTTGAACAGCTTCTAAAGCCTTTTTCTGTTAATTAGAAATTCAAGTTCTGCCTTTTAAGAGATTAGAGATGTAAACAGGACACTAGAAACAATTTCTAGTGTTCTTAATTCAAGAGATTGATGGCTAATCTCTTTGAATTGATGAGAGATGAAGAAGAATAGATGAAGAACCTCAAAATGGCGTGACAAAGGAGAGGAGTGGCTGCTGGTTATTTTTTCTTTTCATAACCACACTTAAATAGCTAGGTTAACACATTAAACCCTTGCCACATGTCACCCTTTGATTAGATCTAGGTTTAAGTGACCCAATCACATTGTGCCAAGTGTCAAACCTATATTTAATCTTGATTTTAATCATCTTACATGATTAAAAAAAAAAACATTTGGCAAGCTTATGTGTAATCCGATGTGTCACCATCTCATGGTGCCACGTGTCACACTGTGAAATGACCAAAATGCCCCCTGTGTCTTAATTTTGAGTTCTCAACCCAAAATAATTATTTTTCTTCTTCTAATTAATTTATATCAAATATAAATTAATTAATTAATCTCTATTAATTAATTTCTCATTAATTAAATTCATATTTAAACACTTTAAATATAAATTTAATTTATACTACACATCCAATAATCTAGATTTGGTTTCAAGTCATGCTAGGGACTTTGCAATTTAATTGCAAACCAAACCTATTTAATTAATGAATTAAACTCTTTAATTAATTAATTAAATCATATTTAAATAGGTGATAACTTGTGTATGTGTGTGACTTACTAGGCTCATCACTAATTGGCAATGAGACATGATATCAACTCTTAATATCATCAGAACTCTTTCTTACCATAAATGATTTCTCTAAATCATTTTATGAACCTCATAAACCATGGTTAACACCTAGCATAGCATGCCATGGCCACCCAATTAGTAATAAGGTTTACCTTAAATGAACCTATAATCATATGTTACCATGCACTAGAATCTCTCACATAAAATCCCAACTCAAGCCGAGTTATGGTTTATGTCAAACTCCATTTGCTATGAATATTATGTTCTCTTTTAATTCCAGTTCTTGATTAAAAGATTTTCTCATCGTAAACTCTTTCGAATAAATCTATCTGTCTGCCAGAACTTGAAACATCAAGAACAATTAAATGAACATAGGATTTTATCTCTATTTACTTAGAGGAACAGATTCCATCTTGATCAACACCTACCTCCATATATAACTAGTAGGAGCCAACATATGCCCATATACCCATACAGTACAAGTATGAAAGCGATCAAACTCAAACTACCTATATACAAGATAATCTGTGCTATCTCAGTCTAAAGATTATATGCACCGATATGATTTATGAAAAACATTGACAAGAGTAAACTCCATGTGCTTGTCATAAGTGTCACTGGTTCGCCTACTTATCATTTATAAGTGCCTATCATGTTTGTTATATGGCATGAGACTCACCATTCCATCTTATTTATATCTCATATAAATAACTTGGGAACAAACATGAATACAATCTTTCTGGATAAGTCATGTCCTTATTATGAAGTATCCTCGATTGTGAACCTATTTATGATACTTTGTGCTAGAAATATTGTCACTCATATTCTTAACAACTTAAGAATAATATTTCTAACAAAATATCAATGGACCTTTTCTATTACACATAAATATATTATGTAAACGGAAAAGTGGAAATGCCTTCTATTAATAAAAATATGTACAAGATACATACTAAATGATATGCTCTAGGGCATACTACTAACATCTTGTTCTTCTTCATGAAGAAAACCATATCTCACTGGTGGGTGAGATACCCTGGTTGTTCTACGAGGAACAGCTGTAGATGTTTCATCAACGGGTATTGGTTGACTAGATGGATCTATATCCATCTGATCTGTTGGTTGGTCAGAATTCTCCAATTCTAACTCTATTTGCCTTCCTTTGCCTCCTTCTTGAACAAACTGTTGTTCAAGAAATGTGGCATCTCTACTCATCACAACCTTTTGTGAAGTAGGCAAATAAAAATAATATCCAAAACCATCTTTTGGATATCCAAAAAATCGACCTATTTCTGATCTGGTCTCCAATTTATCAGTGTTCAGCTTTTTGATATAAGCTGGACAACCCCAAATCTTAACATGCTTAAGACTTGGTTTTCTTCCATGCCATATCTCATAAGGTGTGGAAGAAACTGATTTTGATGGAATCCTATTCAGAATATACAAAGCTGATTCTAATGCAAATCCCCAAAAGAAGATTGGCATATCAGTATAGCTCATCATACTACGTACCACATCCAATAGGGTACGATTTCTCCTTTCAGATACACCATTCAGCTGTGGCATTCCTGGAGGAGTCAGCTGAGAAACAATGCCATGCTCTCTCAAGTATTCATCAAATTCAGTACTCAAATATTCACCTCCACGATCTGATCGAAGAGCTTTAATATTCTTTCCTATTTGATTTTCTACTTCAGATTTAAATTCTTTGAACTTTTCAAAAGATTCATGTTTGCATTTCATCAAATACAAATACCCAAACCTTGATTTATCATCAGTAAAGGTAATAAAATAATGAAAACCCCCTCTAGCCATTTCTTTAAATGGACCACATACATCACTATGTATTAGATCCAAAATATTTTCAGCTCTTAGCCCTTGTCCAACAAAGGGTGATCTAGTCATTTTACCCTGAAGGCAAGATTCACAAGTTGGAGTAGGCTCAGAGCCCAATGAGGATAGAATCCCCATTTTCTCCAATTTTGCAATCCTATCTTCTGCAACATGACATAACCTTAAGTGCCAAATATATTTTGAACTTGAGTTGGTTTTCACCATGGCATTGCATTAATTTAGATTGCTATACTCTGGGCAGTGGAAACACTTTCTTACTGGCAATGGAAACACTTTCCTGTTGGTAATGGAAACACTTTTCTTTGCCTTTGTCAACTTTGGTCTTTGTTTTTCTGTTTAGCTATTTTCTTAGAAGGACCAGGAATATGAGATTTCTTTTTCTTATTGCCCTTCTTCTTGTTGGACTTTCCATCAGAAGAAGATGCAACCAAAGCTACCTCTTTCCCTTTATTGCCTGGCATATTCTTTTGGGCAATAACCAGCATGTTGAGTAAACCAGCTAAGGTGCATTCCTGTTTAGTCATATGGAAATTTGTCACAAAATTCCCAAAAGACTCAGGAAGGGACTGAAGGATCAAATCCGTCTGTAGTTGGAAATTCATGTTGAAGTCAAGATGTTCCAACTGCTCAATCAGTGAATCATCTTGTGGACATGATCCCCAACATTCATCCCTCGGACATCCTCATACGGAATAGCTGTCTAGATATCTCATACCTAGCATTCTTGCTGTGCTCACCATACAACTCTTGTAGGTGAAGGAGGATCTCACTCGCACTCTGCATGTTCTCATGTTGCTTCTGTAACTCATTACTCATGGAAGCAAGCATGTAACACTTAGCTCTCATATCATGCTCCTTCCACTTGTCCAAAGTATCATGTTCCTCTTGTGTGGCCTCTGGAGGTAAGGGACCAGGAACATTTGAATCTAGAACATATCCTATATGTTCAAGGTTCAGGACAAGTTTCAAATTTCTTAGCCAATCAGACAGATTAGGTCCTGTCAACTTGTTGTGATCAAGTATGCTTGCAAGGATATTGGATGGTGGTGGTTGTTTTGTGCTCATTTTTATCAGAAAATTAATTACAGAAAATAACCAGAATAATTAGTAAATGTATCATGTAATTAACCAAAATGATTATGGTCTTTTAATCAAATTGGTCCTCCCACTAACTTAGCGAATCCTATACTTCCAAAGTAGAAAACGGAAATCCTAGTTGGATAGATTTCTAGTGGGTGATTGAATTCTTATAATTCTATTGATTATCCTCAGGTACATCCATTATTGGAATTACAATAAACTATAAGTGAGCAACTCCTTGCCCATCACATCTCATGTGAGGTTCAATCCTTTACCTAGCCCCTAATGCTCAAAATCTCAGGTACATCCATTATTGACTTATCTTGCATTAGTTAAGTTGATCCCATTGAGCCAGTAATTATGTAAATAATTTTAATGTCCTCAGGTACATCCAATATTGGCCACCAAACCATTTACATATTTACAACATCTCATGCTTAACAATTATTCTTAAGAAAATCTCTTAAATTAATTGCATCTCATGAAACTATTTAAAATTTCTTAAAATAATTGCCCCAATTGAGGGCCTATGTTATAATTACTTTAATTATAGCATATCCAACTTAATCATTTGTTTGGAAGATTTTATGGTCATTCTAATTACTATTAAGGTCTCACTTTGCACATTATCCATTTAGCATGCATATATCATATAATTGCATACATTCCCATACATCTCATGCATTCATGGATAAGCAGTAAATATGGTATGATCATGGACTTTCTAAGGGATTCAATTCTGAGCCACCAAGAATTGAATTAGGGCATTCCTAGGTGCATTTCATTCATTCATTTTACAAGAGTTGCTGAAGGAGTACATAATCAACACTTGATCTTGAATTCCTCCCACTGGTCCCACCAATGCTCTTGACCTCCTAGAACTTCTTGCAATCCAATATTACATAGTAATCCTTGGCATACCATGGCGAATTTACAAGAACTTAAATAAATGAAATTACAACCCAAAAATTATTACAAACTTAATAATACATGCCCAAAATAAATTAAAATAAATTAATTAATTTACAATCCCAAAGAAAAATAAAAGAAATAAATCCAATCACATTGGTCTTTTATAGTCCATGATCATCCATCATGCATATCACTATTTAACAATTAAATAAAACATACATACTTAAATTAAATTGAATATCTCATATTCAACTTAAAAATCCAGATTTGAATATGATTCAAATAAATTTAAAAATTCATATTTGAATCTCATTCAAACAAATTTAAAAATTCAGATTTGAATCACATTCAAATAACTTTAAAAATTCAGATTTGAATCACATTCAAACATTTTTTAAAAAATTAGATTTGAATCACATTCAAACTTTTTTTAAAAAAATCAGATCTGAATATTATTCAATCAACTTTAAAAAATCAGATTTAAATATGATTCAAACAACTTTAAAAATTCAGATTTGAATCACATTCAAACAACTTTTAAAATTCAGATTTGAATCACATTCAAACAATTTTTAAAATTCTGATTTGAATCATAATTTAATTGTGTGATAAAACTACTAATTAAACACTTTAATTAGTCAAAGAATAGGCCTTAGATCATACAATAATTGCAGAATTAAAAGCCAAACCTTAAACCACCCATGGAAGCCAAACCATGCGCACCATTGATGGTGTTTCTTCAAGTATGCCGCCACCTTGCTTTGCAACTAGTAATGAACTTTTGATCTCGTAATCAAACACACAATTAAATCATATAATCAACAATCTAAATGGCAAATATAGTGGCTCTGATACCAATTGAAGGAACGGAAGCGTGAAAAACACAAGTTTATACCATTGAATTCAAAAATTTTCACTTAGGGTCACATGCATCATGCAAGATTTATTTTTATCTATTTGATTTCAATGATAAACAACATATTAAAACTCTTTTAATATGTTTTTGGATCTGTATTTTCCATTTAAGATTTTAAAATTAATCAGATTAATTTTAGAACCCTAGATTAAATCAAGAACGATTACACTAACCTCTTGATGCACTGCAACGTGTTTGCGCCTTTGAGATTCGTCTTAAGGACACCAGATGTTGTCCCTCTAGCTTGTCCACACCAAGAACACCTATGGCAGCCCTTGAACAGCTTCTAAAGCCTTTTCTATTAATTAGAAATTCAAGTTCTGCCTTTTAAGAGATTAGAGATGTAAACAGGACACTAGAAACAATTTCTAGTGTTCTTAATTCAAGAGATTGATGGCTAATCTCTTTGAATTGATGAGAGATGAAGAAGAATAGAGGAAGGGCTGCAAAATGGCATGACCAAGGAGTGTGGCTGCTGGTTGTGTTTTATTTTCTCATAACAACACTTAAATAGCTAGGTTAACACATTAAACCCTTGCCACATGTCACCCTTTGATTAGCTCTAGGTTTAAGTGACCCAATCACATTGTGCCAAGTGTCAAACCTATATTTAATCTTGATTTTAATCATCTTACATGATTAAAAAACATTTGGCAAGCTTATGTGTTATGCCATGTGTCACTATCTCATGGTGCCACGTGTCACACTGCTAAATGACCAAAATGCCCCTGTGTCTTAATTTTGAGTTCTTGACCCAAAATAATTATTTTCTTCTTCTAATTAATTTATATCAAATATAAATTAATTAATTAATCTCTATTAATTAATTTCTCATTAATTAAATTCATATTTAAACACTTTAAATATAAATTTAACTTATATTATACATCCAATAATCTAGATTTGGTTTCAAGTCATGCTAGGGACTTTGCAATCTAATTGCAAACCAAACCTATTTAATTAATCAATTAAACTCTTTAATTAATTAATTAAATCATATTTAAATAGGTGATAACTTGTGTATGTGTGTGACTTACTAGGCTCATCACTAATTGGCAATGAGACATGATATCAACTCTTAATATCATCGAACTCTTTCTTACCATAAATGATTTCTCTAAATCATTTTATGAACCTCATAGACCATGGTTAACACCTAGCATAGCATGCCATGGCCACCCAATTAGTAATAAGGTTTACCTTAAATGAACCTATAATCATATGTTACCATGCACTAGAATCTCTCTGTTACAAAATCCCAACTCAAGCTGGAGTCATGGTTTATGTCAAACTCCATTTGCTATGAATATTATGTTCTCTTTTAATTCCAGTTCTTGATTAAAAGATTTTCTCATCGTAAACTCTTTTCGAATAAATCTATCTGTCTGGCCAGAACTTGAAACATCAAGAACAATTAAATGAACATAGGATTTTATCTCTATTTACTTAGAGGAACAGATTCCATCTTGATCAACACCTACCTCCATATATAACTAGTAGGAGCCAACACATGCCCATATACCCATACACAGTACAAGTATGAAAGCAGTATCAAACTCAAACTACCTATATACAAGATAACTGTGTTATCTCAGGTCTAAAGATTATATGCACTGATATGATTTATGACAAAAGATTGACAAGAGTAAACTCCATGTGCTTGTCATAAGTGTCACTGGTTCGGCCTACTTATCATTTATAAGTGCCTATCATGTTTGTTATATGGCATGAGACTCACCATTCCATCTTATTTATATCTCATATAAATAACTTGGGAACAAACATGAATACAATCTTTCTGGATAAGTCATGTCCTTATTATGAAGTATCCTCGATTGTGAACCTATTTATGATACTTTGTGCTAGAAATATTGTCACTCGTATTCTTAACAACTTAAGAATAATATTTCTAACAAAATATCAATGGACCTTTTCTATTACACATAAATATATTATGTAAATGGAAAAGTGGAAATGCCTTTTATTAATAAAAATATGTACAAGATACATACTAAATGATATGCTCTAGGGCATACTACTAATATGTTACATATTACATGTCTACTAAACATACAACATATATATAAACACTCTACGGCTGCTCCTATTGCTCAAGCTCCAAAGACTCTTCTACACCTGCACTCCTACACTTGGGGTTAGGGGAAAGGAGTGAGCTTACATAAGCTTAGTCAGTAAACTAACCAATATCAATTAATTATATTATTCAATTCATACATATGCAATGCATCATCCAAATGAGTTTTCACATAAGAAACATTCCACATAAGGTGGACTTGTCATGAGTGATTCCCTAGATCCAAGTGCTTGGCTCATATGGAGGCTCCTCAAGACGTTTGCTTAATATATCCAATATGCTCGACTCATACAGAGGCTCCTTAGGACTTTTACTTAAAAGTAGTGTGCCAGGAGCTTATTAGGCTTTACCTGGTCTAACCACTATAAATCATGCATGATCGCATCATCAACACAACATAGGGGGAACCAGTGGGTCATCCAAATTCCATTATGCATCAACAATAATTATGCAAAAATGCAACATATTCATGCTTTAGATACATACACCCTAGTAAACAATGAAATGATGCATGTGGATGATTATGAATTACATTTAATGAATTTTCATTTATTAAGGTTAGAGTTACTCACCTCTTATGGCCTATCAACCACCTAATATGAATGGGAGATATCCTTGAATCCTTAACTTTGTAAGCCCCTCAAGCCCGATCCTATAACATAGGACTCTAAAGAGTTACAAGGCTCAAAAACTCTATACACATAGCAAACATCTAATTCTAGGCCCTTAAGAACCATAAAATCACTTTTTGGAACCTTTGAAATAAAAGAGAAATAAAGCTGGTCGAACCAAGTTTAGCTGTCAAAGTTTTGGACTTTGGCTGCCAAACCTGAAATTTCTCTATATTCTTTCCTGAGAAACTACATGCTTCGGCTGTCGAGACAATGATTTTTAGCAACCAAACATAGGAATTTTCATAATTCCTGAGTCAAAAACCAGCAAAACTTTTCTCCCAAAAATCCAAAAACATATTCCAAGCTTCCAAAACATGATCCAAACATTCTAATACAAGTCTAAGGCTAAAAATAACTTGGAATCAAGCTCCAAACACACATGTAAAATCAAATTAAACTTGAATTCAAGATTTAATCAAAGGTCAACATAACATCATCAAGAAATTCATGAATCTAATAAAAGAAACTTACTATTTAAGGCCTAAGGGAACTTAAAATCAAGTTTAAACTTGCATGCAACCAGTAAGAGCTAGAATCCAAAGTTCCTTTAGCTTCACACATCACATTTAACCATAAAAATATCAAGAACTTAACATGCAACCCATTCTCAACCTAGGCATGCTCTAAAACTCCTCTTAACATACATGAAATAAAAAACAAACAATCTAACACACTTAAACATATTTGGATTCTTCTAAAAGATCAAAAGAAAAGAGAAATTACCTCTTTCCCTTGAATTGGAGAAGGTTGTGAATTGATGATTCCAGCTTCAATCCACTTTCACTAAGCTTTCCTAAACTTCAAAGCGTGAAATGACCAAGAAAAACTTTTCAAACCCAAGCGTGAAATGTCACAAAATCTTTAAGAGGGGAGAAAAGAGAGTTTTAGTTCCTTTTTTGCTGAAAAAAGGCTATTAGCCATTTATACCCTCACTATCAAGGGACTTTCGGCTATTAAAAGTCATAATTTTGACTGTCGGAATCCAGTTTATCTAAAAAGCATTTGAACAGTAAAAAGAGACTTCGACTACTAAAAGTCCATACTTTGGCTGTTGAAGTTTCTTCTGCCCACAAAAACACTTTAAAACATTTTATATTTTTTAAATACATTTTGAACACCTTATACATACATACACATACATTTCTTACCACCTTTCCCTTATCTGGGGAATCTTCAAATTCATCAGAATATTCTATCAATGATATAAATTCTGATGTCAGTAAAAGGTGGTGTTACGTTCCTAATGCACAACATGTGTAATCTTCCCAGTGCTTGACTTATGCTTTTTTACTTCACAACTTGTCCAATTATGCTCTAGGCCTTATACTACAAAAATGGGGGTTAATCCTGGCATTTGAATAAAGGTGGTTATAAAATATGTCCCTTATAAAGAATTATCTCCTCATACCTGCATTTAGTAAAGGTCAAATAAAAAAAAATTGCCTCTATATAGATACAATTGAAAGAGGTACAATCTACATATATAACTACTTTAGAGATAGCCTGTAGAGGTGAAAGAGAAATTGTTGCTATCTTTTACTATCATAACCTAATTTTTAGGCTAAACTGACATTAGGACTTGGGTCGACATAAGACCCTCGAAGCCCATAATAAGCCTAAGCAATCTACAACCCAACAATAAAGCCCAAAAAGGAAGACCCAAAATCAAAAAAACAAACAAATAGAGTCCAACCATAAAATGGGCAATCCAACAGGGAGAAAACTCACCCGACCTATATCACAAACAAAATCATAATTGGGGAGCTCAACTCACCCTTACAAACAAATCAACATCCAATATCAAAATTGGGAGCTCAACTCATCCTGAATCTAACATCACACAAGCACTTTAAGTCAAATATATTAGTTTTACATTATAAGAATACCTTTACACTCACTGCAGAGTTCTATATTTGAATAACAAAATTAACAATTAATACATTAACCATTTCAAGTTTCCTATGAGAAAAAAAGTAGGTTAACTCCAAAATAACATCCACCTGTCACTTAGGGAAAAATAATTGAACAAGGGTGAGTGTTCAACTCAGGGAGTTTAGATATTGATTATAATTATAATTTCTATAGCTATCTATAACTAATGCATTCCTAAGTATGAAATGCACACCGAACATATATAGCTAGTAAATCATCCAATACTAGAACAAGAAGATAATTTGGAGATATACACGCACCTAATAAAGTGTTTTCATACATAACTATAAAAGTTGATCCCCTATCTAGCTCTCTTAATCTAAGACCTACCATTCAACTCAAGTCGGACTTTCACTTAAATCCAAGTGCGAGGGCCAGCGAGATCAACAAAGCTGTGCCTCACCTCTACTTTCCATATCATAAGGACTGGGTTTCAGTGAGACCAGCTCAAGCTATGACTATCCGTCCAATCCATATCCATCATATGCCATATATATATAACACATACACACAACTCTATATTATCCCCACGGTAACAAACACAAATAATTATCAATAAATAAATATGCAATAATAAAGAATGCTCCTAATTTATTTAACTAAGCATGTAAATATATTTATAAAATACATGAGCTTGCTAAAAATATATAAATAATATTGAAATTACAAAATATAATCAATATCCAACTTACAATGCAACCCAATGCTTATTGGTTCTACTGAGAAAAAGAAAATTATTGATTTAGAT
The DNA here is from genome assembly GCF_030052815.1 of Hevea brasiliensis. NCBI lineage: Eukaryota > Viridiplantae > Streptophyta > Magnoliopsida > Malpighiales > Euphorbiaceae > Hevea > Hevea brasiliensis. The sequence goes on along the minus strand of NC_079509.1, from coordinate 31,616,559 downwards.
CACCTAAGCAAACAAACCAAAGAACTATTAATAATATACTAATAATAATTAATTAAAGAGATAAAAGACTTTCTAGGTTTGTGTTGAAAGTTGCAAAGTTTCCCTTATGCCAAGGACTTAACCTCCCTGCAAGAAAAATCTCATTTATATCTCAACAATCTAAAGGTCTCATGTCCACAACACAACACAACATAATGCCCATTTGGGGCCTATAAGCATCCTAAGCTACATCTAAATCTCTAATTTTTAGCTCGAGTCCTTAACTCTTCTACAGTCTAATTAAAACTACCATAATCTCAAAAGCCCATACTAAAATATCATGATATGATTATAATCAGATTCACCCATAAAACTTCAATTTCATATTAAATTTCTAATGAAAATTCGATAGAATTCTCTCTTTATATTAGACTAAACTCTCTGTCACAAAACTCAAATCTACAATTCAATAATTAAATGAACTGACACAAATTTCCAACTTATGCCTCATACAAATATTAATTCCAACACTTAATACTCAAATCTCAATCAAAATATTTCATAATTTATCCAATCACCACAAGCCTAAATTAAACACATATATTTATTTCTTTAAAATAACCCACAATAACCTAAAAATTCACCAAATACCATATCCTATCTTAACATAAATTTAGTTCCATCAAAATAAATTATTTAACTTAACCCAATCCTTAATACCTAATTTAGCACTTTGTATGTTAAAATTTATATATAATATTCTAACCATCAGATAAATTTCAAATTTTAACCATATGTTCAAGATATCAAAATACAACATCAACAAAAATTTTAGTATCAAATCACCTCTACATCATGAGATATCAAAACACCTACCCAACCCTTCAAAATCTGAATTTTTCAGAAATGATTCTTGCTCAGACAACTCATACAAAGCAATTTATATCTTATAAACCACAAGTTCAAAATTTACCAAATTTAAACACAACAGCCCCAACATGTTAAAGATCGTCTCTACCAAATTTCATAATTTTGTAAGTATTTTAACTAATTATTTTCCTCAATTTTCTGTAGCCTAAGTTCAGAATTTCAAATCCAGGCAGCCAAGGTTCTAAAATTAATTTCTCCAAATCTAACCGTTGAAATATTACCAAATTTTAACCATGAATTCTAGACATATAGAACTTAAACATATCCAAAAATCAATGTTGAAAATGCTACCAAACTCACCTGAACTAGTGAAAAATCTGTTGCCCTGATCAACCCTTGCTTTTGCTACTATTCACCTTCTTTCTCTCTCTCTTTTTAATTTCTTGTATCCTAGACCAAAATCATCCTTTTCCCATTGTTGGTGTGCTTTCTTGCTAGTGAAACTCTAAACAAATCCAGCCATCTTTCCTCTCTCTTCCCTTCTTCTTCTTCTTCTTCTCCTTCTTTCTTTCTTTCTTTTCCTTTCTTTCCCTTTTCTTCCTCTTTCCCATTCTTCTTCCTTTTTTTTTTATTATTTTATAGAACCTATTGGAGGAGTCACGTGGTTGTACAACCTGCTGTCTACTTTTTTAAAAATTTTCATTTTGGTCCTTCAATTTTCTAAAATTTAATTTTCCACCCAAAAGCTCGTAATTTATTTATTTCTTCTTCTTTTTTATAAAGCTACTAAAGAAGTCCATCATGTGACCCTTAGTTGCCAGCTGCCCATTAAAAGAAAATATCCCTTTTGGTCCTTGAATTCTCTAAAAATCCTATTTTTCACCCCACAACTTCTAAAGCTTTTCTTTCAAGTCTAAATTGAAATTAAAATTTTCTCCCTAAAACTTTGTAAATTTTTATTTCCATTTCTAATAACAACCACATTTAATATTTTCTCAAAAATTGGGGTGTTACACTTATACTTCATGGGGGAAAGTTTTACATGTATAAAAGAAACCTAATAGCAGTATACCATCTCAACCTACTCTTTTCCTTTCAAATCCCATCTTCTTATCGACTATGATTATATAAAACAATAAAATCAGTTGCATATTTTTCATATTTGGGTTTGATTTATGATAAGGTAATTTCATTATTCTATATTTGATTTTTGTTCTCCTTTTTTTAACTGTTTCTTTAAGGTTTATAATTGATTATTGTTATTTGATTGAAACTAGGTTAAGGTTTTAGTGTTACATTAATCCCAATTCTTGTGTTCAAAATCCAAGTTTGTTTTTCGATTCTTTTTCTTTTTTATTCATATATTATTGATGAGTATTTATCTTGATGGGTCTCAATTTGATACTCTATATCATATTTATTCTTTACTTTGAGAGCATAATTGCGATTGCTTTGACTCCTATACTGTTGGGTGAGTTTGGGAGATTTTGTGTACATCACGATTTGATTATAACCTTGTTCATTTATTTATTTGTTTATTTATTTGCTTTATTTAATATAATGCTCTATTTCTATTTTTATTCATTGTGAAGTTTCCCAAAATGATCTTTGAAATCAGCACTAAATCCAAATAGTTCAAAAAATGGTTTAGATTGCCCAAATTAATGTTAGTTATCATCAAACTTTCTACTACATCATTCATGTCCTTCTATAGCAGATCTTAGGATCTGTGATTTCTTATTATGACTATGTTGATCAGTTATCCAAAAGAAATCTATGCTTTAAGGAAGTGAAGGGACTATATTTAGAAATTGAGATAAGGAAAAAAATACAAGCTTTAAAAATGTGGGGAGAGAGAGAGAGAGAGAGAGTGAGAGAGAGAGATGCAAAAGGTTATAATAATTATTTAGAAGGGATAAAGTTTAGATGGAATATAATAGACGTTAATGTATAAGGCACTCCTGCACAATTGCTAATAGGTTGTAAGAACTATTCAAAATTTGTGTTTAGATGGAATACATATATTGATATATAGGACATTCCAAAAAGCATAGATTCCCACCATTTTCATTTTAGTTGGGTTTTATTTATAAGAATTTAATTATAATTATTTTAGCTTTAGAGTCTTGTCATGAATGACTTATTTCTTTTATTAAATAAGTCCTATAATGCCAAGAGAATTAACTCCTAATATTATATTAAAGTAAAATATGAATCCAAAAGAAATTACGTGAAATATTTTGGAGCACCAAAGTATAATTTATTGAACCCACATGCACACTATCATGTGATAATATTTAAATTATATACCTTTTTATTTAAATCTTTACCTACCAGAATTGACACATGGAGCTTCACTAAAATTGCATATTATATGCTGGCCCCTTTATATTAATCTTGGAATTTGAATTCCATAGGCATTATGTTATCAAATCATAACTCTCTCTAAATGGATTAAGTGACTAAAAGGTAAATTATATTAAAGAATTTATATCAAATAAATAAGACAAAGCATAGGTAAGGCTATGGGTTTTTTTTTTTTTTTTTTCTCTTTTCTTTTAGTTAACTAGTCATATGATTTATGATTGCATTTTAGTAACTATTGAAACTTTGAAAAGTTATTTGAGGAAAATAATTGAAAATGTACAAAATCAAGATAGAAATGCCACACTTTGAAGACTAGGGTCCACAGTATAAGGATCCATTTAAAATATTTCACTCAGGAAGTTCTCTCTTCTAATTAATTTGATATATTGTTAGTTTGTTAAAATCAGTCTGATGTGCATTTAAGAAATTAAAATTTAATTCTTAAAAAAGACAAGTGACATGTTGCCCTTGATTATAAAAAAAATAAAAATATTGTTTTTCCTTTTACTTATGGGTAACTTACAGGCTATTAACTTGACAGTCACTTTATTGGATTCTCCCTCTCACTCTCAAACACAAATAACATATATCAAGTTTGAGCGTTATTTTTTAAATCCATGTTTATTTAGATGTTGTGCCTTATTTTCTTCTTTTTTGATTTTATTTGGCAGCTATATATGGTCTAGGCTTTTTTTTTTTTAATTGTATAAATGGTTACTTGGTTGTATTTTCTATCTTTTTCATCTATTTTTCATTTATTGTGTAAATACAAAGACGCTGAAATGCTTAAAAAGTGTCAAAGGGCAAAAAAATGCTATAATGAGCAGAAAAAAATATGTATAGATTTTATTTGTTATTACATAGAGATGAAAAGAGGTTCTTATATATGGGCTTCTTCATGAGAACAATATGAGATCCACAACAATATAAGGTTGGCATTGTATAATAATACCCCAAATTTTTGAGATAAAGGCTTAGTTGAGTTGAGTTGAGTTAAGTATTGTACAATAATATAATTGATGTTTGTCCAATAAAATTTTTCATGATCAAGACAGTCATAGTAAGCATAACTTGTGAAGGCATCAAACAACATTGAAATTATATGTTATTGAATTCATAAAACATTGATTTTAATTGTGTAATTTATTTGTGATGTATAGAGTCTAACTCCAACTCAATCAAGATTCAAGTGAGATTAAGTTTGGAAAATCAAACCCGCTGTTTGAAGTTCCCAACCATTCCTTGGAATCAATCAAGGTGAAGGTTTCAAATTTGTTTAGTGTGTTTTTGGGAGTTATTGATTTTTTTTTTTTTTTTTAGTATTGGGCAAAATTACTAAATTGATTTCTTCATTTGCTTTGATTGAGTAGAAATTATTGGATTGATTTAGGTTACCAAATTTAGGTTACTGGATTTTTGGGTGGCCTTTACCACAAATCAATTAAGGGAAATAGAAGAGTTGAAAGTGAAATTACAAAAAGTTATAAGTAATTATGATGGATGAAAGGATGTTCTTCAAATGTTATATGGATTCATAGCCTAAAAGTGTCCTGGACAACTACAAACACAATTGCCTAATCATCATGTAATTTTTCATTATTTTTTATTTGATATTTAATTGCTTAAATTCCTTTAGCCATTAATAGTTGTCTTTTTTCCCTTTAATAATATTGAGTGAAAACATTAGATAATTAGCATATGAAGTTGATATCTATGTTTATTTCGCCTATAAATGAGGATATGAGTATGTAACTCATATTTTTTAAGTTAAAAAATGAAAATATTAGAGAATCATTTGAAGTTGCTATTTATTTTTATTCCTTCTGTAAATGAGGCCCTATGTGAATATGTAACTCATATTTTCTAAGCTAACAAAATATTAACAATTTCTTTTTTTTTTCCTTTCTTCTAAAATTAAGTTATTTCATTTTTTTGCTATGAGCAGGTCAATAACAATGTTAGTGCTCAGTATGATTGTCCCTCTCTAAATAATATTTCCTCGCACTCAAGTAACCTGGAAATAATGTCTGAATCATTAGACTTCTTTATTTAAGTTTAGTATTTACATTTTTCTTTGCCAGAAGGTTGAAGCTTTTTTTTTTTTTTTTCTTTTTGCAATAGATTATACTTTTTGAGATTAGTTCTTTGAAATTGACATTGGATAGAAAATTTGATATTATACTTTTGTGTGGAATTGAGTGATTTTTTCATGTTTTACATGTTTATGGATGATTAATTTATTCAATGCGTTTATTCTTTTATACGTTTCAGCTAATTTTTAATGATAAAAAATGGTTATATTAATTCATATAAAAATAATTTAGTTGCAATTCAAATTGGACATATGTTAAAAGGAGCATTTAAATAATACAATTTTTTAAAAAATAAAAAAATTATAGAGGCAATTTCAAATGTTATTACAAGTACAACCACCCTTACAATTAACAATTAGTAATTTTAAAAAAAGTTAAAAATTCTAGTGGCAATTTCAAATGCCCCTAACCAAGGCGAGAAAACAGCTCAACAGTTTTGAACTTGGCGAGGAAGCATGGCCAAGGCAGTTTAAACTGTGGCGAACGATGGCAAAGAGAACTACAATATACTTGAATTGAAAGGCATAAAATCACCCCAACGAATGGCGGGAGCACGCAATGGCAGTCTTGAAATTGGAGAGAATGAATAAGTAGGGGTAGTTAAAACCGCCCTTATGAGTGACTGTAACATACCCTAGTGATTGTGCAAACCTCCCCTACATAAATACAATCATGCTCACTTTAATAAGCAAAATACTTGTAACACCCCTCACCCGCCAATTGTGTAGTCGAGCAAGGCGTGTCACACGGAGTGTCGGAGCACCTGATCTTATCTGATTTCATTACAGTTCTTGATTTACTTGTTCAAAAACATTATCCAAGGTTTAGGCTATTTTTATTATTTATCAAAATCTGACTAATTTGAAAATTTTAAAAATTTTAACGACAATCCAGTAGAGTGCCAGCTGTAATTTGGACTACTAGTTCTTCTGAATTTACCAAAAACAATTTCAATATATACTCAAATTCATAACTCAGAATCAGTCTCAAAATTTCTCATACTCAATCTCAATTACAATCATCATGATCAGATACTTAACTCATATAACAGAATTCTTACATTTCATTATTTTACATAATTTGCCAACTAATTACATAAGTTTGTCAAGTATAGGATATACAAATATTTACAATATACTTAGAATGAACAAAATACATAACATGAGTAAATATGAGCCCTATCTATATGCATTGCTGAGGAGGTGACAACCATATACACTTTTGACACTTCTGCAGATTTGGACTCCAAAATCTTAGTCGAAGTACCTGCATGAGGAAAATAATTCCATCGCGCTAAGTATTTCTGCTTAGTGGTTCAATAGTATAACAAGAAATAATATATACAAATAAAGAAAGAAATAAATCATAATTCGGATACTCAGGAATCAATTTAATTTGGTATGGTATTTCTAGTATCAATTATCTTATATACTTGTTTGATCTTCTTTGGAAGTACTATGTTATAACCTTTCAGTAATAATGCCTAGTATACAAATTATTCTAACTGTATTGTATTTTAAGTCTCTACGGTTTTGCAAATTGTATTTTTGTTATGTTTCTATTGCTAATCTCTTTTACTCATTTCATTCAATACTTAATTTAATTATACTGAAATTTCATTATACCTAACTTAACTTAACTGCCTGAATGAAATAATATTTTAATTGACTGCCCGTGTAGCCTACACACTGACCAGACTGGATAAATGGTTATACTAGCACTGGGTACCTAGTACCTTGGGCTGTCATACCATCAATCACAAAGTATCTCTCGGTGTGCAAACATTGTGGCTAAAAAGCCATATAATCAATCAGTAAGGCAATAAGCCGAGTGTAATAACATAATTCATATAGCCATAGGCTATTAAAATCACAGTGTGGCATAATAAGCCATAAAATACAATATGGCGTAAAGCCATTTACAGAACAGCTGTTAGAACCTATTGGCATGCCAACCTATCCAAACTAGTCAACTAGGCAATACTAGGGCATTTACAAGATTACATATGTAATTCTTTATTTTTAGGGTTTATACTTCATTATGCCTTTCACTAGTCAATGAAAATGTTGACCTTTTTATACATCATGGATAAGTTGATTCTAGTATCAACATGTCACAATTCGCATTTCAATATGCTGCCACTATAGTGCAATTTACAATTCTCACAAGTTGGCATTTATTGTCAAATTATTTCTAGGCTTTATTGCATATTATTGTCAATTTTTCAGTTTTAGTGTGCTAGATTGGTCTAGCTAAATGTCCTATTTTCATTGATTTTTAACTTTTTGCCAAAAAAGCAAATTTGTAGCTCTATGTCTTATTGAACTTTTGGCACAGATTTCAGGTCATTCTGAGTTGTTTAGACCAATATATGGTCAATTTACTAAAGTTGGATAGATTGCATTCTCATTAAAAATTTAGATCATTTTTTAGGTCAATTTCAATTCTGGCAGATTTAGTACCCTAACTTGGGCAAGCAATTTGACTTGGTTCTGGTCATTTCTGGGCTTTGGTGTCTTTATAAGAGTTGTAGCTCTATGTCTAATCTTTACATTTATATAAATTTCAAGTCATTTGGACCTAGTTTGAGTGAGTTGATTGGACTGGATAAACGCGTAAACTAGCACTGGGTACTAAGTACCTCGGGCCGTCACATTATCGGTCACATAGTGTCTGCCAGGTTTGCAACAGAATGGCTAACAAGCCATAAAATCAGTCGAGCATAAAGCCGTGTATATCAAAGAATAGCAAAATAGTCAAAGGCCATAATATCACAAAATGGCAATAAGAGCCATAAAACATGAAATGGCACGAAGCCATAAGCAGTACTGCAGTCAAAACTCTATTGGCATTCCAACCTATCCAAACCAATCTTACTAGGCATACATGGGCATTTTAGCAATTTAGGTTTTTAGTTCTTTACATTTGATGTTATTGTGGTTACTATTCACATTACTATTCATGCAAATTTTTTACTATTTTAGAAATAATGGGTATACAAATTCTAAACACATGATCAGACCACATTTTGGGTTCTAAATTTGTTGGCATTAGTTGCCAATTGCAATTCAAAGCTTCCTAGAAGTATTTCCAAAATTTTAGATTTTGTCACCTATGTTTACTATTTCATTGGACCAATCTACAGTAAGAATTTGGCAAAATGTCCTTCATCAAAGTTGTTTCTTAATGTCTCTACTTTAATTCTCTTTTTAAATCACTCTATTTGGAGTTTTTTGGCTCAAGTTATGGCATTTTTATCATAACTAGCTGGATTAGTCCATGTCCAGAATTTCTAAGCAAATTTTGGTTCTGGCAGTTTTGATGAGCTAACTTTGGTTAGCATTTTGATTAGGTTATGGTCAGAATTTGGATCTATGTTCTTCATGAAAGTTGTTCTACTATGTCTAAGCTTTCCATGGGTTCAAGAATCAAGTCATTTGGACCTCTCTACGCAATATTATGGGCATTTGAACAATCACTGTTCATATGGTCATTTTTCTAGGTACAGATTTTGGTTATCAGGATTCAAGCCAATTATAGGTCACTTTATATTAGTTTTCTGAGCAGAGTCTCTTCATGAAAAATGTGGTATTATGTCCTTAATTTCACCTTAAATTGGCCTTACACCAATTAAAGCTACACAATTCAACTTATGGCTACCCAAACCCACTGGACTTAAGGTCCAGAATTTCCAGCAAAAGGGTAGCACTTCCAATTCATAATTCAATGCCACAATCACTTCCATTTTAAGGTCAAACTATGTCAAATGGTCACTAATTGACCTTAAGAACACTAATGCAACAACAATTTAGCAAAACCTTAATTTTGCTCAAACCCTAATTCTCAAAGTCTCAATCTCATACTCCACATAGAAATTAAAGTTCTAATCTATGTATACTCATCAAACTCATCTCAAATCAACTTTCATTCAATTAAAAATCATCAAGATCATCTCTTATCCATGGCTGTTGAAAACTCATGGGTGCCCTAACATGCATATTTTGGTTCAATTTCAACAAATTCTAGCTTAATTTAAGCCGCTAACAATGAATAAAGGAAGAGAATGGTAAGAATTGGCACTAACCTTAAAGTGAGGCAATTCCAAGCTTGCTAAACCTCTCTTTTTCTACTTCTTTTTGCTGTCTAATACTTGTTCAAGGTGCAAGGTGTGAAGGGATCAAGGGATTTTATGGTGAAATTGGGTAGGTAATGGAGCTTGTTTGGAACAACAATGGTGGTTTTCTCTCAAGAGGGATTTCGGCCAACTTGAATAGAGGTGGAAGATGACTTAATTTTTTATTATTTATCTCATTTTTAGCTTTTATACTTAGGCTTGTCCAATTGTGATTGGTTGAAAATTTTTAATTGCATTATCCTTTCATCATGGTTATGTCATAATTAGGTTTTAATTTTCATTTTGTTTTATTTTTTTTCCTCTCTTCCCTACTCATTTTTAATTAAATTTTCATCAATATTTATTTATATTTTATGACATAACTCTCACCTACTTAAATGGACATGTTGGTCAAAAATCATCTCTGAAGGTGAAATGACCAAAATGCCCTTCGTTTTGTTTAATGAGCTAAAATTGTCTATACCGATTTATATAATTTTTCTTATATTTTCTTGGCATTCTATTATCATCTAAAGTTTAGAAATCCTTCACTTAAGTCCTAATAATTATTTCACAGGGTTTTCCTATGGGTATAGGGTTGTTAATTGTCTTCACAGTCGCTTCCCGTTAGGTTACCCATCATCGTAAATTGGGCTCATTTAACCTCTTACATTCCATCTTCTAAAATTTTTCCTTAATTTTTCTTGTCATTATTTGAATTATCTATGACTCCTCAATCTAGTTGAAATGTAGTTCTAGACATTTTGGCTGTTCGGATAGACGTTAGTTACTGGATCAGTAGAATGTACGAACTACCTAAACTGAGGGTGTTACAGCTCTTCCCCTCTAACAAAAATTTTGTCCTCGAAATTTACCTGATGCAAACAGTTGAGGAAACTGTTACCTCATTGTCTCTTCACTTTCCCAAGTTGCCTCTTTGGTTTTGTGGTGCCTCCAAAGCACTTTCACTAGTGAAATCTGTTTGTTCCGCAGTTCTTTCACTTCACGAGCCAGAATCCTTATGGGTTCCTCTTCATATGTCAAATCTGGCTGTATTTTAATTTCTTCCATGGATATGACATGTGAAGAGTCTGATCTATATCTTCTCAATATAGATACATGAAACACATTATGGATCTTATTCAATTCTTGTGGTAAAGCTAGCCTATAGGCCACTGGACCCACACACTCAATGACTTCATATGGGCCAATGAACCTAGGGCTTAACTCATCCTTTCTCCCAAATCTCAACACCTTTTTCCATGGTGATACTTTGAGAAATACTTTGTCGCCAACTTCATATTCTATGTCTTTTCTCTTCAAGTCAGCATAAGACTTTTGTCTATCTGAGGCAGCCTTCAAATTGGCTTTTATCAACTTCACCTTTTTTTAAGTTTGTTTCACCAGGTCTGGTCCCATAATTTTATCCTCACCAAGTTTTGTCCAACACAGTGGTATTCTGCACTTCCTCCCATACAATGCCTCATAAGGAGCCATCTGAATGCTACTCTAGTAGTTATTGTTGTAAGCAAATTCTGTCAGTGGGAGGTATCTATCCCAATTTTCCTCAAACTCAATTACACAACTCTTTAGCATGTCCTCAAGCACTTGAATCACCCGTTCTGACTGTCCATCCGTTTGAGGATGAAAAGTCGTGCTAAAATGGAATTGTGTGACCAAGGCTTCTTGTAACTTCTTCCAAATTTTGGATATGAACCTCGGATCTCTATCAGATATAATGGAAATTGGGATTCCTGTTAGTAGTATGCCCTAGAGCATATCATTTAGTATGTATCTTGTACATATTTTTATTAATAAAAGGCATTTCCACTTTTCCGTTTACATAATATATTTATGTGTAATAGAAAAGGTCCATTGATATTTTGTTAGAAATATTATTCTTAAGTTGTTAAGAATATGAGTGACAATATTTCTAGCACGAAGTATCATAAATAGGTTCACAATCGAGGATACTTTATAATAAGGACATGACTTATCTAGAAAGATTGTATTCATGTTTGTTCCCAAGTTATTTATATGAGATATAAATAAGATGGAATGGTGAGTCTCATGCCATATAACAAACATGATAGGCACTTATAAATGATAAGTAGGCCGAACCAGTGACACTTATGACAAGCACATGGAGTTTACTCTTGTCAATGTTTTGTCATAAATCATATCAGTGCATATAATCTTTAGACCTGAGATAGCACAGTTATCTTGTATATAGGTAGTTTGAGTTTGATACTGCTTTCATACTTGTACTGTGTATGGGTATATGGGCATGTGATGGCTCCTACTAGTTATATATGGAGGTAGGTGTTGATCAAGATGGAATCTGTTCCTCTAAGTAAATAGAGATAAAATCCTATGTTTATTTAATTGTTCTTGATGTTTCAAGTTCCTGGCTAGGACAGATAGATTTATTCAGAAAAGAGTTTCTGATGAGAAAATCTTTTTAATCAAGAACTGGAATTAAAAGAGAACATAATATTCATAGTAAATGGAGTTTGATATAAACCATGACTCCAGCTTGAGTTGGGATTTTGTAACAGAGAGATTCTAGTGCATGGTAACATATGATTATAGGTTCATTTAAGGTAAACCTTATTACTAATTGGGTGGCCATGGCATGCTATGCTAGGTGTTAACCATGGTCTATGAGGTTCATAAAATGATTTAGAGAAATCATTTATGGTAAGAAAGAGTTCTGATGATATTAATAGTTGATATCATGTCTCATTGCCAATTAGTGATGAGCCTAGTAAGTCACACACATACACAAGTTATCACCTAATTAAATATGATTTAATTAATTAATTAAAGAGTTTAATTGATTAATTAAATATGTTTGGTTTGCAATTAGTTTGCAATGTCCCTAGCATGACTTGAAACCAAATCTAGATTATTGGATGTATAATATAAGTTAAATTTATATTTAAAGTGTTTAAAAATGAATTTAATTAATGAGAAATTAATTAATAGAGATTAATTAATTAATTTATATTTGATATAAATTAATTAGAAGAAGAAAAATAATTATTTTGGGTTGAGAACTCAAAATTAAGACATAGGGGCATTTTGGTCATTTTGTAGTGTGACACGTGGCACCATGAGATGGTGACACATGGCATAACACATAAGCTTGCCAAATGTTTTTAAATCATGTAAGATGATTAAAATCAAGATTACATATAGGTTTGACACTTGGCACAATGTGATTGGGTCACTTAAACCTAAAGCTAATCAAAGGGTGACATGTGGCAAGGGTTTAATGTGTTAACCTAGCTATTTAAGTGTTGTTATGAGAAAATAAAATACAACCAGCAGCCACACTCCTTGGTCACGCCAATTTGCAGCCCTTCCTCTATTTTTCTTCATCTCTCATCAATTCAAAGAGATTAGCCATCAATCTCTTGAATTAAGAACACTAGAAATTGTTTCTAGTGTCCTGTTTATATCTCTAATCTCTTAAAAGGCAGAACTTGAATTTCAAATTAATAGAAAAGGCTTTAGAAGCTGTTCAAGGGCTGCCATAGGTGTTCTTGGTGTGGACAAGCTAGAGGGACAACATCCGTGTCTCAAGACGAATCTCAAAGCGCGGACACTGCGATTGCATCAAGAGGTTAGTGTAATCGTTCTTGATTTAATCTAGGGTTCTAAAATTAATCTGATTAATTTTAAAATCTTAAATGGAAAATACAGATCCAAAAGCATATTAAAATAGTTTTAATATGTTGTTTATCATTGAAATCAAATAGATAAAAATAAGTCTTGCATGATGCATGTGGCCCTAGGTGAAAATTTTTGAATTCAATGGTATAAACTTGTGTTTTTCACGCTTCCGTTCCTTCAATTGGTATTAGAGCCACTATATTTGCCATTTAGATTATTTATTATATGATTTAATTGTGTGATTTGATCATGAGATGATTAATCCATTGCTAGTTGGATCAAGAGGTGTGGCGGCATGCTTGATGAACTCCAACATGGTGCGCATGGCTTTGGAAGATCATGGTGCGCATGGTTGTTATTAAATTCTGCAATTGTTGCATGATAAAAGGTTCATCATATGACTAATTAAAATGTTTAATTAGGATTTTTAATCACATAATTAAATTATGATTCAAATCAAAAATTTTAAATGTAACACCCCTAAGTTCGGTAGTGCGTTCTACTGCTCCAGTGACCAGTGTTGTCCGGACAGCTAGGATGCCTAGAACCACACCTTGATATGAGAGAGGAGACATAAATAATGAAATACAAGAAAAGAAAATACAAGAAAAACAAAGGAAAAATAATAGCAAAGAAATGTCACCAAGTTAAGCGAGCCGGAAACCTAGCGATGGGTGACCGCACCGTGAAGTCACGGCGTGGACCGTTGACTAACCCTGGACTGCGGGGAACCCTGGAAAACATTTTTAGGACATAAATAGACCCTTATTGAAGTATAAATCTCATTAGAAAGATCAAAGAAAAATTAAATAATTAGTACAAAGAAAAGTGAGAAATCGAAAAACAGACAAAATACGGTGTTACCAAAAAATCGGGAATGCAACCCGAACAGGGGCATTATGGTCATTTGACATCCCGAAGTTTCTTTTGACCTAAATGTCCATTAAAAATAATTAATATTACACTTGGAAAATAAAATGAAAAATTGTTTAGTGGTCCACTAAGAACATTAAAATGGTTAAATATATTCATTAGTGGGCAGATTCTTCCCACTCAAAAGGGTCATCTTCTTCATTCCATAAACCATGCCGAATTGAAGAGGAAAAGAAATCCTCCATAGCCATTTTTCATGCAAGCTTTCTTATCTCCCCATTTTCAACTCCAATCCCTTAAGTAGCTTTATGAAAAATGGTCTACACATCACAAGGAATATATTGATACCAATTTTGAGAAGTTTGGTGAAGGTTTAGCAAGTTACAATTAAAGGTAAGTTTGCTTTTTTGGGAACTTCTTTGTTAAAGTTTATGTTCATGTTATGGGTGTTGGTTTGGTGAAGGAAAATTTTGAGTTTGAAGGGTTATTGTTGTTTTCATTTTGGACAGCCATGAGTCACGTTTTTGATGAGATATTTGTGCATATAATTGATGAGAAATGGTGTTGATCATGATGAATTAGTAACCTAGTGAATTATTTCATGTTTATATGGTGATTTATGCACTTGGATGGGAATTGGTAAATTGGATGGCACTTTGATGTTGAAGAATGGTTTGCGGCAGCTTGGGGACACTTGAGTAATGGTATATATTGAAGGAAGTGTGGGCAGAATATTGACCTAGAAGGTTGATGAGATGTATGTAGATTGATATTGTAAAGTGTATGTAAAATTTGTAATGGTTAGGTGTGTTTGTAATGGTAATTAGAAATTGTAATTGTGAATGATATTTGGTGTGTTGAGGGTAATGGTAATCTGCCCAAAATAATGTTAATGTAAAGTAGATAATGCTTTTGGTAATGTACCAAAACAGATTGGTAGGGTATGGAAGTAAACTTTGCAAGTTAAATGTGTGTTTGAAGTGGGGTGTGAAAGGCATAGTGAGGGCAGTGTACATTTTAGCCTATAACCTTAAATGTGTAACCTCAATTGGTATGAGACCAATTTGAGGTGAAACTAGGCACAAAATGTGCCAACTTTCATTGAGAAACCATACCAAAATTCTGCTTGCAAGGTGACCTAAAAAAATGACCAATTCGGATTAGGTGCAATTAGGACCTGAAAAATGACCAATTGGGCAGCAGTGAGTGTTTAGGCCATAACTCACTCAAACCAGGTCCAATTGACCTGAAAGTTTGACCAAGAATAGTTAAGACCCATACCTACAAGTCTTATGAAGACACCAAAGCCCAGAAATGACCATAAGCAAGTCAAACAACTTGCACAAGTTCGGGTCCAAAAACTGGCCGAACCAGAATTGACCAATTTGACCTAAAATTGACCTAAAATCGTACCATTTGACCAGCAATAGTATAATGACCATAACTCGGTCTACTTAACTCGGATTGACCTGAAATTTTGCCCCGCGTGCAATAAGACCTAGATCTATAAGTTTGTAGTTTCGACCGAGACCCGAAAACCGAGGGAACTAGACCGTCCGGCTAGGTCAAACCAGTATCCCGAAATCCAGCAATTTGCATTAAAATGCACTAAGCAAGGAAATGACTTTGGTAAAACATACCAAACCTAAAACCCTATCAAATGTGACATATTAACGACACTAAAACCTAATTTACCTAAAACGCAACGAGGGTCGGTATATTAGGTGATTAAGTGAATAATTGAGTTCAGTGCATTATTTACCAAACACCATCATTAGAGGCAAATTAAATTAGCACTGAAACACTTCAAATTGTGTTTCTCAGTTACTAAAGACTCAGGGAAAGGGAAGGAAATACTGAGTCAGACCAGGGAGACAGTCATCAGAGGTTTGTGCACAATGGCTATTGCTTTTGAATTTTTCAATTGAGATAAATATTGAATATTTGTATATTATTGTTTTAAATTGTGTTTGTCCACAACAACTGTTTCTTTTGAATTATTTTCAATGGAAATAAATATTGACTATTTGCATATCATTGTTTTAAATTGTGGAAATGTGTTTGGTGGACACTTATTGATTGAAAAACATTGTGAATGGTTTGAAACTGTGAAAAATTGTTTGAATGATATTAATGGAAACTTATTGATTGAAAAGCACTGTAAATGGTTTTTGTGGAAATTGAAGTTAATTATGAATTGGGTTGCCATTTTATGAATGAAACTATGAGTTTGGAAATTTATTGGATTCTCACGAATCATTTGAATAAAATGTTTGGAATTGATTTTGTGTTCACACTTAGCATGACAGTATCGTATCATTCCTTCTCCATTTATGGGGTTGTGATCGTTTATTTTCCTTCTCCATTTATGGAGTCGTGATCGTTTATTTTCCCTCTCTGGTTTACCAGTTGAGGTGATCGGATGAGTACTCATTATATAGCTAGCTCCCCTTCCTCATTGATTTCGATTAGTGAGGTTGTGATTGCTTTGTCGTGGTGTACAACACGGCATTGATCGGAAATTTGTGTCATGACTTAAGTTGTGAATGAATTGGCAACACTGTATTCTTAAATTATTCGACTAAGTTGCATTATTATGTATTGTGAGATTGTGAAATTGATTCAAACTCTCATTGACATATACTGTCTTTTGAATTCAAACATGATCTGACTTATTGAAAATTATTGTGATATTGACAAATGGAGTTTAAATTCTTGTTGACATTTATTGTCTTGAATTTAACTATGATTTTAAGTATCCACTATTTACATGACTTATGAATTGTGATTTGAAATTGTATTTGGTTAATGTTGTGCACTGCGAGACATTGTCTCAAATGATAGCTTTATTCTTGTCGCAGTAGAGAGACAGGCGTGAGACTAGGCTGCATATACATCCAGCGAGGGATTTCATGGTATAATGAGTATACCAATATTTTGCATTTTGTACTGTAATGTATGACACTGTATGTACATTTTGTTTTTGGTTTTGAGCAGTTGTAAATTCAAATTGTACCTTGAAGTTGTAAAATAATTATGAGCTGTTTTGACTTGTAAAAGCTGTATTATATTTCCTTATCTCAGACTTTGAAAAATTTCTATGGAATTGAGTTGATAAATTGTTGTGTTGAGAAATGTATTGAAGTTGAGATTTGGAAATTTATTGAAGTGCTTTTTACAGGTTTTCTGAAGAACTGTTTTGTTAAAAATACAGATGGCACTCTACCAAAATTTTTACAGAAATTCCAAATAAACCAAATGAGTTAGTTGTTTCACTTCAGTTCACCAAAGTCTTTAACACCTGTAAATAGTGCTCACCACTGTAAAAGAAGTAAGAAAAGTTTTTTAAAATCCCTTGTAGTGTATTTAATGGGTTATCGATGAGCGGAGTTGGTAATTCATTAGGTATACTACGGGATCATGTTATGCCTTACAGAGGGGTAGGGTGTGACATGTTTTAGTGGTATCAGAGCAAAGTTTTAAATTTTGTTTTCACCTGTTATTTGAATGTTCTTTCTTCATAGTACAACTGCTCAATATCATTGTTTGATACATACAGTACATTACAGTATAAATATGCACTAACGAGAGTAGATATCCTTGTGTTATTGTTCAGGAAAGCTAAGATCCTCGCATTGAATATGGAAGAGGGTGATCGTTCAGTCGATCAGTCTATTGAGGCTGAGGTGCAAGGGGATGCCCCAGGCCTACAAAATGTTAGTGGTTTAGCAGCACCCGGCCCCTGCATCTTGATTCCTGCTCAGTTCGCTCAGCAGATGGCTGCAATATTCCAACAAATGGCTGGTAATGCACCTACTCAAGTCCCAATACAGACACCAGTGGTACAACCACAGTCTCCTACAAGGCAGTATGACAAATTGATGAAGTATGGGGCTACAGAGTTTAAGGGGACAGTAGATCCTCTAGAGGCTGAACAGTGGTTAGAGAGGATGGATAGGGTATTCAAGAAACTTCATTGTACAAAGGAGCTCAGACTTGAATACTCTGTATCTTTGTTACAGGGGGATGCTTATGACTGGTGGAAAACCATTCCCCACAGTCTAGTAGAGCCTGCAGTGCTAACATGGAATGACTTCCTCAGGGAATTCAGGCAGAAATATGTGCCTGATGCCTATGTAGACCAGAAACTACAAGAATTCCTAAGTCTGAAACAGGGGGGCAGATCAGTGGCTGAGTATGAAAGAGAATTCTCCCGCCTTAGCCACTATGCAGTAAGTTTGCTTGCTACCAGCAGGGAGAGATGCAAGAGGTTTGAAACTGGCTTGAAGCCCAAGATGTCAGTACAAGTGCTCGGCTTCAAACACACTAACTTCTCTGAACTTGTTTCTCAAGCCCTAGAGTTGGAAAGAGTTGAGTTTGAGACTACTCCTGAGAAAAAGAGATCAGAGAAGACAGATGAAGAGGGAAAGTCAGTAGAACAGAGTTCCAGTGGTCCTACTGGAAAGAGGAAGAACTATGAGGGACACAACAGAGGTGGCAAGAAGTCTGGTAGGGGAGGACATTCAGGACAGAAACCTCCTTTATCCTGGTCAAGATAGTGCAGGAGGTTCCTACCATTCCCGCCAATGTGAAAATTGTGGAAGATATCATGGTGGGATATGCTATAAGGCTATTGGAGCCTGTTATAACTGTGGAGGCATGGGACACTTTGCCAAGGACTGCACCAGTAATCGCAGAGTTGGACCACCTCCTACTACTGTAGAAGGGTCAGTTCAGAGCCCTGTCACCAGAAGTTCACAACCACCCAGCAGAGGTAGAGACAGGAGTAGAGGTAACCCAGCAGGCAGCCAAGGCACAGTAAAACAATCAGAGCAAGATAGTGCTCCAGTCAGAGTCTATGCCATGAGACAGAGGGAAGAGGCAGAGACATCTGATGTTGTGGCTGGTACCTTCTCAACTTTTAACCAAGATGTGTTTGTGTTAATCGATCTGGGTTCTACCCATTCTTATGTGTGTGCTAGCATCATTGATTGCATTGCTGCTCCAGGTACAAAAATGGACTTTGAGGTGCTAGTAACAAGTCCGTTAGGACAGGAGGTCGGGGAAATAAATTTTGATGCATTAGTGATTAGTCCTTTAGGGTAAGGATTGTGATAATAAGTGAAATTAGTTTTGGAAGAGTTTATCGGTGAAAAGTATTTGCTGACACACCATAAAATTATAAAGCTAATTGGCGAGCCTACTTAATGTAAGGCAAGAGAACGTAAAAGTAAGTTACAGAAATAGAATTGCTCTAGATGAAGGCAGAGATGTTACTGTAGTAATTGTTAATAGATATTGTAATCAGAAGAAGTTCCGATATCAGTGAATTTGAAAAGGATAAAAGATAGGAAAGTTTGATCTATTGAATAAGCTGTAGATTACAGTAATAACTTGAGATTATTGTGTAGAGCTACGTACTATCTGATAGTACACCTAGATGAGGATAGTTGCCAACGGCATCTGTTTTTGTATAGTTATGCCAGGACATAATTTAATTGTTAGAAATAAGTTTGAAAATCCTACTTAGGGATCTAAAACTCAAAAGTTAGAATATCGAAAGGTTATAGTTCAGTACAAAAGGAAGTAAGTTATAGAATATTGACAGATAAAAAGAGTTATGGAAGTAGAGATTTGAACAGTTGATTCATATATAACAAAGAAATATTCCGAATGTGAGGAAGACTATGGACTAGAATGGTCAGAGGACCAATGCCTGATGAATGATTCTAACATGACCTCAAGGGTCATTCAAGAAGGAACGTGAGCTGAAATATTAGACAACATAATAGTAAGAGGAGATTGGGGTTATCCAAGCAAATTAAACATTGTATTAGATTGTTAAAAGTCTTACGACCATATAGAAAGGAGAAAATAAACGTATGACTATTGTAAGATGGCTATTGGGTAAAATTTCATGGACGAAATTTATTTAAGGGGGGGAGAATTGTAACACCCCTAAGTTCGGTAGTGCGTTCTACTGCTCCAGTGACCAGTGTTGTCCGGACAGCTAGGATGCCTAGAACCACACCTTGATATGAGAGAGGAGACATAAATAATGAAATACAAGAAAAGAAAATACAAGAAAAACAAAGGAAAAATAATAGCAAAGAAATGTCACCAAGTTAAGCGAGCCAGAAACCTAGCGATGGGTGACCGGACAGGGAAGTCACGGCGTGGACCGTTGACTAACCCTGGACTGCGGGGAACCTTGGAAAACATTTTTAGGACATAAATAGACCCTTATTGAAGTATAAATCTCATTAGAAAGATCAAAGAAAAATTAAATAATTAGTACAAAGAAAAGTGAGAAATCGAAAAATAGACAAAATACGGTGTTACCGAAAAATCGGGAACGCAACCCGAACAGGGGCATTATGGTCATTTGACATCCCGAAGTTTCTTTTGACCTAAATGTCCATTAAAAATAATTAATATTACACTTGGAAAATAAAATGAAAAATTGTTTAGTGGTCCACTAAGAACATTAAAATGGTTAAATATATTCATTAGTGGGCAGATTCTTCCCACTCAAAAGGGTCATCTTCTTCATTCCATAAACCATGCCGAATTGAAGAGGAAAAGAAATCCTCCATAGCCATTTTTCATGCAAGCTTTCTTATCTCCCCATTTTCAACTCCAATCCCTTAAGTAGCTTTATGAAAAATGGTCTACACATCACAAGGAATATATTGATACCAATTTTGAGAAGTTTGGTGAAGGTTTAGCAAGTTACAATTAAAGGTAAGTTTGCATTTTTGAGAACTTCTTTGTTAAAGTTTATGTTCATGTTATGGGTGTTGGTTTGGTGAAGGAAAATTTTGAGTTTGAAGGGTTATTGTTGTTTTCATTTTGGACAGCCATGAGTCACGTTTTTGATGAGATATTTGTGCATATAATTGATGAGAAATGGTGTTGATCATGATGAATTAGTAACCTAGTGAATTATTTCATGTTTATATGGTGATTTATGCACTTGGATGGGAATTGGTAAATTGGATGGCACTTTGATGTTGAAGAATGGTTTGCGGCAGCTTGGGGACACTTGAGTAATGGTATATATTGAAGGAAGTGTGGGCAGAATATTGACCTAGAAGGTTGATGAGATGTATGTAGATTGATATTGTAAAGTGTATGTAAAATTTGTAATGGTTAGGTGTGTTTGTAATGGTAATTAGAAATTGTAATTGTGAATGATATTTGGTGTGTTGAGGGTAATGGTAATCTGCCCAAAATAATGTTAATGTAAAGTAGATAATTCTTTTGGTAATGTACCAAAACAGATTGGTAGGGTATGGAAGTAAACTTTGCAAGTTAAATGTGTGTTTGAAGTGGGGTGTGAAAGGCATAGTGAGGGCAGTGTACATTTTAGCCTATAACCTTAAATGTGTAACCTCAATTGGTATGAGACGAATTTGAGGTGAAACTAGGCACAAAATGTGCCAACTTTCATTGAGAAACCATACCAAAATTCTGCTTGCAAGGTGACCTAAAAAAATGACCAATTCGGATTAGGTGCAATTAGGACCTGAAAAATGACCAATTGGGCAGCAGTGAGTGTTTAGGCCATAACTCACTCAAACCAGGTCCAATTGACCTGAAATTTTGACCAAGAATAGTTAAGACCCATACCTACAAGTCTTATGAAGACACCAAAGCTCAGAAATGACCATAAGTAAGTCAAACAACTTGCACAAGTTCGGGTCCAAAAACTGGCCTTACCAGAATTGACCAATTTGACCTAAAATTGACCTAAAATGGTACCATTTGACCAGCAATAGTATAATGACCCTAACTCGGTCTACTTAACTCGGATTGACCTGAAATTTTGCCCCGCATGCAATAAGACCTAGATCTACAAGTTTGTAGTTTCGATCGAGGCCCGAAAACTGAGGGAACTAGACCGTCCGGCTAGGTCAAACCAGTATCCCGAAATCCAGCAATTTGCATTAAAATGCACTAAGCAAGGAAATGACTTTGGTAAAACGTACCAAACCTAAAACCCTATCAAATGTGACATATTAACGACACTAAAACCTAATTTACCTAAAACGCAACGAGGGTCGGTATATTAGGTGATTAAGTGAATAATTGAGTTCAGTGCGTTATTTACCAAACACCATCGTTAGAGGCAAATTAAATTAGCACTGAAACACTTCAAATTGTGTTTCTCGATTTACTAAAGACTCGGGGAAAGGAAGGAAATCTTGAAGTCGGACAGGAAGCGATCATCGAGGTTTGTGCACAACGGCTATTGCTTTTGAATTTTTCAATTGAGATAAATATTGAATATTTGTATATTATTGTTTTAAATTGTGTTTGTCCACAACAACTGTTTCTTTTGAATTATTTTCAATGGAAATAAATATTGACTATTTGCATATCATTGTTTTAAATTGTGGAAATGTGTTTGGTGGACACTTATTGATTGAAAAACATTGTGAATGGTTTGAAACTGTGAAAAATTATTTGAATGATATTGATGGAAACTTATTGATTGAAAAGCACTGTAAATGGTTTTTGTGGAAATTGAAGTTAATTATGAATTGGGTTGCCATTTTATGAGTGAAACTATGAGTTTGGAAATTTATTGGATTCTCACAAATCATTTGAATAAAATGTTTGGAATTGATTTTGTGTTCACACTTAGCATGACAGTATCGTATCATTCCTTCTCCATTTATGGGGTTGTGATCGTTTATTTTCCTTCTCCATTTATGGAGTCGTGATCGTTTATTTTTCCCTCTCTGGTTTAACAGTTGAGGTGATCGGATGAGTACTCATTATATAGCTAGCTCCCCTTCCTCATTGATTTCGATTAGTGAGGTTGTGATTGCTTTGTCGTGGTGTACAACACGGCATTGATCGGAAATTTGTGTCATGACTTAAGTTGTGAATGAATTGGCAACACTGTATTCTTAAATTATTCGACTAAATTGCATTATTATGTATTGTGAGATTGTGAAATTGATTCAAACTCTCATTGACATATACTGTCTTTTGAATTCAAACATGATCTGACTTATTGAAAATTATTGTGATATTGACAAATGGAGTTTAAATTCTTGTTGACATTTATTGTCTTGAATTTAACTATGATTTTAAGTATCCACTATTTACATGACTTATGAATTGTGATTTGAAATTGTATTTGGTTAATGTTGTGCACCACTGAGACATTGTCTCAGCGATAGCTTTATTCTTTGTCGCAGTAGAGAGACGCAGAGCAGGCGGCAGACTAGGCTGCATATACATCCAGCGAGGGATTTCATGGTATAATGAGTATACCAATATTTTGCATTTTGTACTGTAATGTATGACACTGTATGTACATTTTGTTTTTGGTTTTGAGCAGTTGTAAATTCAAATTGTACCTTGAAGTTGTAAAATAATTATGAGCTGTTTTGACTTGTAAAAGCTGTATTATATTTCCTTATCTCAGACTTTGAAAAATTTCTATGGAATTGAGTTGATAAATTGTTGTGTTGAGAAATGTATTGAAGTTGAGATTTGGAAATTTATTGAAGTGCTTTTTACAGGTTTTCTGAAGAACTGTTTTGTTAAAAATACAGATGGCACTCTACCAAAATTTTTACAGAAATTTCAAATAAACCAAATGAGTTAGTTGTTTCACTTCAGTTCACCAAAGTCTTTAACACCTGTAAATAGTGCTCACCACTGTAAAAGAAGTAAGAAAAGTTTTTTAAAATCCCTTGTAGTGTATTTAATGGGTTATCAGTAGACGGAGTTGGTAATTCATTAGGTATACTACGGGATCATGTTATGCCTTACAGAGGGGTAGGGTGTGACATTAAAAATTGTTTGAATGTGATTCAAATTTGAATTTTAAAAGTTGTTTGAATGTGATTCAAATCTGAATTTTTAAAGTTGTTTGAATCATATTTAAATCTGATTTTTTAAAATTGATTGAATAAAATTCAGATCTGATTTTTTAAAAAATGTTTGAATGTGATTCAAATCTGATTTTTTTAAAAAATGTTTGAATGTGATTCAAATCTGAATTTTTGAAGTTATTTGAATGTGATTCAAATCTGAATTTTTAAATTTGTTTGAATGAGATTCAAATCTGAATTTTTAAATTTATTTGAATCATATTCAAATCTGGATTTTTAAGTTGAATATGAGATATTCAATTTAATTTAAGTATGTATGTTTTATTTAATTGTTAAATAGTGATATGCATGATGGATGATCATGGACTATAAAAGACCAATGTGATTGGATTTATTTCTTTTATTTTTCTTTGGGATTGTAAATTAATTAATTTATTTTAATTTATTTTGGGCATGTATTATTAAGTTTGTAATAATTTTTGGGTTGTAATTTCATTTATTTAAGTTCTTGTAAATTCGCCTTGGTATGCCAAGGATTACTATGTAATATTGGATTGCAAGAAGTTTAAGGAGGTCAAGAGCATTGGTGGGACCAGTGGGAGGAATTCAAGATCAAGTGTTGATTATGTACTCCTTCAAAGAACTCTTGTAAAATGAATGAATGAAATGCACCTAGGAATGCCCTGATTCAATTCTTGGTGGCTCAGAATTGAATCCCTTAGAAAGTCCATGATCATACCATATTTACTGCTTATCCATGAATGCATGAGATGTATGGAAATGTATGCAATTATATGATATATGCATGCTAAATGGATAATATGCAAAGTGAGACCTTAATAGCAATTAGAATGACCATAAAATCTTCCAAACAAATGATTAAGTTGGATATGCTATAATTAAAGTAATTATAACATAGGCCCTCCATTGGGGCAATTATTTTAAGAAATTTTAAATAGTTGCATGAGATGCAATTAATTTAAGAGATTTTCTTAAGAATAATTGTTAAGCATGAGATGTTGTAAATATGTAAATGGTTTGGTGGCCAATATTGGATGTACCTGAGGACATTAAAATTATTTACATAATTACTGGCTCAATGGGATCAACTTAACTAATGCAAGATAAGTCAATAATGGATGTACTTGAGATTTTGAGCATTAGGGGCTAGGTAAAGGATTGAACCTCACATGAGATGTGATGGGCAAGGAGTTGCTCACTTATAGTTTATTGTAATTCCAATAATGGAAGTACCTGAGGATGATCAATAGAATTATAAGAATTCAATCACCCACTAGAAATCCATCCAACTAGGATTTCCGTTTCCTACTTTTGAAGTGTAGGATTCACTAAGTTAGTGGGAGGACCAATTTGATTAAAAGACCATAATCATTTTGGTTAATTACATGATACATTTACTAATTAATCTGGTTATTTTCTGCAGTTAATTTTCTGATAAAAATGAGCACAAAACAACCACCACCATCTAATATCCTTGCAAGCATACTTGATCACAATAGGTTGACAGGACCAAATCTGTCTGATTAGCTAAGAAATTTGAAGCTTGTCCTGAACCTTGAACATATAGGACATGTTCTAGATTCAAATGTTCCTGGTCCCTTACCTCCAGAGGCCACACAAGAGGAACATGATACTTTGGACAAGTGGAAGGAGCATGATATGAGAGCTAAGTGTTACATGCTTGCTTCCATGAGTAATGAGTTACAAAAGCAACATGAGAACATGTAGAGTGCGAGTGAGATCCTCCTTCACCTACAAGAGTTTTATGGTGAGCACAGCAGGAATGCTAGGTATGAGATATCTAGACAGCTATTCCGTATGAGGATGTCTGAGGGATAGAATGTTGGGGATCATGTCCACAAGATGATTCGGCTGATTGAGTAGTTGGAACATCTTGACTTCAACATGGATTTCCAACTACAGACGGATTTGATCCTTGATCCTTCACGAGTCTTTTGGGAATTTTGTGACAAATTTCCATATGACTAAACAGGAATGCACCTTAGCTGGTTTAGTCAACATGCTGGTTATTGCCCAAAAAAATATGCTAGGCAATAAAGGGAAAGAGGTAGCTTTGGTTGCATCTTCTTCTGCTGGAAAGTCCAATAAGAAGAAGGGCAATAAGAAAAAGAAACCTCAGATTCCTGGTCCTTCCAAGAAAATAGCTAAACAGAAAAGGAAGACTAAAGCTGATGGAGGCAAAGGAAAGTGTTTCCACTGCCAAAAGGATGGGCACTGGAAAAGGAACTGCCCAGAGTATCTTGCTTCTCTGAAGGACAAGAAGGATACACCTTCGGAAGGTATGTCCATATCTTGTTATTTAGATTCTGATGATACTCATAATTCATCTGACTTGGGTTTTAGAATCGGTGCCAGTTCTCACATTTCTAATGATATGCAGGAACTAGCAAACAGTAGTAGCTTGCGTTCTCAAGATATTAGAGTCCGGATTGGCAATGGCTCAACTGTTGAAGCTTTAGCCATAAGATCTAAATCTTTTTACATGTTTGGACATGTTTTGTGTTTGGATAATATTTTATATGTACCTGATGCTTTTAAGAACATCATTTCTATATCTAGTTTGACTAGAAATGGCTATGAATTTCAGTTCACTGATGATGTTTGCAATATTTATTTTGGAAATAAATATGTTGGTTCGGGTTATATGAATGATGGTCTTTATTATTTGGATAATAATGACAAACACAAATTGAATGCAAGTGATCTAAAAGAATGCAATGCCATGGTGAAAAACAACTCAAGTTCAAAATATATTTGGCACTTAAGATTATGTCATATTGCAGAAGATAGGATTGCAAAATTGAAGAAAATGGGGATTCTATCCTCATTGGGCTCTGAGCCTACTCCAACTTGTGAATCTTGCCTTCAGGGTAAAATGACTAGATCACCCTTTGTTGGACAAGGGCTAAGAGCTGAAAATATTTTGGAGCTAATACATAGTGATGTATGTGGTCCATTTAAAGAAATGGCTAGAGGAGGTTTTCATTATTTTATTACCTTTACTGATGATAAATCAAGGTTTGGGTATTTGTATTTGATGAAATACAAACATGAACCTTTTGAAAAGTTCAAAGAATTTAAATCTGAAGTAGAAAATCAAACAGGAAAGAATATTAAAGCTCTTCGATCAGATCGTGGAGGTGAATATTTGAGTACTGAATTTGATGAATACTTGAGAGAGCATGGCATTGTTTCTCAGCTGACTCCTCCAGGAACGCCACAGCTGAATGGTGTATCTGAAAGGAGAAATCGTACCCTATTGGATATGGTACATAGTATGATGAGCTATACTGATATGCCAATCTTCTTTTGGGGATTTGCATTAGAATCAGCTTTGTATATTCTGAATAGGATTCCATCAAAATCGTTTCTTCCACACCTTATGAGATATGGCATGGAAGAAAACCAAGTCTTAAGCATGTTAAGATTTGGGGTTGTCCGACTTATATCAAAAAGTCAACACCGATAAATTGGAGACGATCAGAAAAAGGTCGATTTGTTGGATATCCAAAAGATAGTTTTGGATATTATTTTTATTTGCCTACTTCACAAAAGGTTGTGATAAGTAGAGATGCCACATTTCTTGAACAACAGTTTGTTCAAGAAGGAGGCAAAGGAAGGCAAATAGAGTTAGAATTGGAGAATTCGACCAACCAATGGTCGGATGGATATAGATCCATCTAGTCAACCAATACCCGTTGATGAAACATCTACAAATTGTTCCTCGTAGAACAACTAGGGTATCTCACCCACCGATGAGATATGGTTTTCTTCATGAAGAAGAACAAGAGTTGTCTACTCATGAAGAAGTAGATCATGGAGATGATCCACTTACCTATGAAGAAGCTATATCAGATATAGACTCTTCAAAATGGATTGATGCTATGAAATCCGAGATTGATTCCATGTATAAGAATCAAGTTTGGGATCTTGTTGACCCACCTGAAGGTATTATACCTATAGGGAACAAATGGGTTTTCAAGAAGAAAATTGGTTCTGATGGAAAGGTAGAGACCTATAAGGCAAGGCTAGTAGCGAAAGGGTTTCGCCAAAGGCAAGGAATCGACTATGAGGAGACTTTCTCGCCTGTTGCCATGCTTAAATCAATTAGGATTTTATTAGCAATAGCTGCATACTATGATTATGAGATTTGGCAGATGAATGTCAAAACAGCTTTTTTCAATGGATACATTGAAGAAAACATTTTCATGGAACAACCTAGGGGATTTGAATCCCAAGATGTTTCCAAGGTATGCAAGCTAAAGCGATCCATTTATGGGTTGAAATAAGCTTCGAGGAGTTGGAACATCCTTTTTGATGAAGCCATTAAATCCTTTGGTTTTATAAAAAATGAGGATGAGCCATGTGTATATAAGAAGGTTAGTGACAGTGCTATCACTTTCCTTGTCTTATATGTGGATGACATACTGTTGATGGGTAATGACACAGGTATGTTGACGACTATAAAGGTATGGCTGTTAAATACATTCTCCATGAAAGACTTAGGGGAGGCAACCTATATTCTTGGAATTCGCATCTATAGAGATAGAGCGAAAAGAATAATTGGTTTATCCCAAAGTCTATACTTGGAAAAGGTGTTAAAGAGGTTTAACATGCTTGATTCCAAGAGAGGATTGTTACCAGTGAGACATGGTATCCATCTTTCTAAAGAGATGTCTCCAAAGACACCTGAAGAAAGAGATAAGATGGCCAGGATTCCATATGCTTCGGCTATTGGAAGTTTAATGTATGCAATGTTGTGTACTAGGCCGAATATCGCATATGCTGTTAGTTTGACTAGCAGGTATCAATCCAATCCAGGTTTAGAACACTGGATAGCTGTCAAGAATATTCTTAAATACTTGAGAAGAACTAAGGATTTATTCTTGGTTTATGGAGGTGGAGACTTGCAATTGGATGGTTATACTGATTCTGATTTCCAATCAGATATCGATGATAGAAAGTCTACCTCTGGATATGTGTTCATTTGTAATGGAGGTGCAGTCAGTTGGAAGAGTTCCAAACAGAGCATGACTGCAGATTCCACTACAGAGGTTGAGTATATTCTTTGCATCGAGATCTTTGCAAAGGAAGTTGTTTGGATAAAGAAGTTCGTGACAGAACTTACAGTAGTTCCTTCCATTGAGTCAGCAGTTCCACTACACTGTGACAATAATGGAGCAGTCATACAGGCTAAGGAACCAAGGTCTCACCAGAAATCCAAACACATAAAAAGGCGTTACCACATTATCAGAGAAATAGTTGGGCGAGGTGATGTAGCCATGTAGAAAATAGCATCAACTGAAAATCCAGCTGATCCATTCACTAAGCCTATGTCACAGACTCAGTTAGACCGACATCTTGAGAAGATAGGTCTAAGATATTGTAATGAATGGCTCTAGTGCTAGTGGGAGACTGTTAGTAGTATGCCCTAGAGCATATCATTTAGTATGTATCTTGTACATATTTTTATTAATAAAAGGCATTTCCACTTTTCCATTTACATAATATATTTATGTGTAATAGAAAAGGTCCATTGATATTTTGTTAGAAATATTATTCTTAAGTTGTTAAGAATATGAGTGACAATATTTCTAGCACGAAGTATCATAAATAGGTTCACAACCGAGGATACTTCATAATAAGGACATGACTTATCCAGAAAGATTGTATTCATGTTTGTTCCCAAGTTATTTATATGAGATATAAATAAGATGGAATGGTGAGTCTCATGCCATATAACAAACATGATAGGCACTTATAAATGATAAGTAGGCCGAACCAGTGACACTTATGACAAGCACATAGAGTTTACTCTTGTCAATGTTTTGTCATAAATCATATCAGTGCATATAATCTTTAGACCTAAGATAGCACAGTTATCTTGTATATAGGTAGTTTGAGTTTGATACTGCTTTCATACTTGTACTGTGTATGGGTATATGGGCATGTGTTGGCTCCTACTAGTTATATATGAAGGTAGGTGTTGATCAAGATGGAATCTGTTCCTCTAAGTAAATAGAGATAAAATCCTATGTTCATTTAATTGTTCTTGATGTTTCAAGTTCCTGGCCAGGACAGATAGATTTATTCAGAAAAGAGTTTCTGATGAGAAAATCTTTTTAATCAAGAACTGGAATTAAAAGAGAACATAATATTCATAGCAAATGGAGTTTGACATAAACCATGACTCCAGCTTGAGTTGGAATTTTGTAACAGAGAGATTCTAGTGCATGGTAACATATGATTATAGGTTCATTTAAGGTAAACCTTATTACTAATTGGGTGGCCATGGCATGCTATGCTAGGTGTTAACCATGGTATATGTGGTTCATAAAATGATTTAGAGAAATCATTTATGGTAAGAAATAGTTCTGATGATATTAATAGTTGATATCATGTCTCATTGCCAATTAGTGATGAGCCTAGTAAGTCACACACATACACAAGTTATCACCTAATTAAATATGATTTAATTAATTAATTAAAGAGTTTAATTGATTAATTAAATAGGTTTGGTTTGCAATTAGTTTGCAAAGTCCCTAGCATGACTTGAAACCAAATCTAGATTATTGGATGTATAATATAAGTTAAATTTATATTTAAAGTGTTTAAATATGAATTTAATTAATGAGAAATTAATTAATAGAGATTAATTAATTAATTTATATTTGATATAAATTAATTAGAAGAAGAAAAATAATTATTTTGGGTTGAGAACTCAAAATTAAGACACAGGGGCATTTTGGTCATTTTGCAGTGTGACACATGGCACCATGAGATGGTGACACATGGCATAACACATAAGCTTGCCAAATGTTTTTAAATCATATAAGATGATTAAAATCAAGATTACATATAGGTTTGACACTTGGCACAATGTGATTGGGTCACTTAAACCTAGAGCTAATCAAAGGGTGACATGTGGCAAGGGTTTAATGTGTTAACCTAGCTATTTAAGTGTTGTTATGAGAAAATAAAATACAACCAGCAGCCACACTCCTTGGTCACGCCATTTTGCAGCCCTTCCTCTATTCTTCTTCATCTCTCATCAATTCAAAGAGATTAGCCATCAATCTCTTGTATTAAGAACACTAGAAATTGTTTCTAGTGTCCTGTTTACATCTCTAATCTCTTAAATGGCAGAACTTGAATTTCTAATAAATAGAAAAGGCTTTAGAAGCTATTCAAGGGTTGCCATAGGTGTTCTTGGTGTGGACAAGCTAGAGGGACAACATCTGGTGTCCTGAAGACGAATCTCAAAGGCGCAGACACGCTGCAGTGCATCAAGAGGTTAGTGTAATCATTCTTGATTTAATCTAGGGTTCTAAAATTAATCTGATTAATTTTAAAATCTTAAATAGCAAATACAGATCCAAAAACATATTAAAAGAGTTTTAATATGTTGTTTATCATTGAAATCAAATAGATAAAAATAAATCTTGCATGATGCATGTGACCCTAGGTGAAAATTTTTGAATTCAATGGTATAAACTTGTGTTTTTCACGCTTCCGTTCCTTTAATTCCATGTAGTTTAACTATCTCATTGATGTAAAATTCTGCTAGCTACTCCAGTGAATAGTCAGTTCTAACTGACAGAAAGTGAGCTAACTTGGTTAATCTATCTACTATCACCCATATTGCATCATGTTTCTTCTGTGTGAAAGGTAGACCACTAATAAAATCCATGGTGACCGGATCCCATTTCTATTCACGTATGCTTATAGGCTGTAACAAACATGATGGAACTTGGTGCTCTACCTTGACATGCTGACATGTTAAACATCTAGTCATGTAGTCAGCTATGTCCTTCTTCATACCAGGCCACCAATAATGAGGCTTTAAGTCATGATACATTTTCGTACTTCCTGGGTGCATAGCATAAACACTATTGTGTGCCTCATTCATAATGTTCTTCTTTAATTCCCCTTCATCTGGTACACATGCTCTTCCCTTATAGTACAAACACCTATTCTCTTTCACCTCATATTTAGTTTCCTTCTGCTCTGTAGCAATCTTTAATTTCTCATCCATCTTCTGCCCATCCTGTATCTGCTGTAGCAGGTTTGGCTTCACTTACAAAGTTGTAATAGATTTTCTACTCAAAGCATTAGCAACTACATTTGCCTTCCCAGGATGATAATCTATTACACAATCATAGTCCTTCAGGAACTCAATCCATCACCTTTGTCTAAGTTTAAGCTCCTTCTGGGTTGGCAAGTATTTTAGACTTTTGTGGTTTATGTATATATAGCACTTTTCACGATACAAGTAGTGTCTCCATATCTTCAATGCAAAGATAATTGCTGCTAGTTCCAAATCATGAGTAGAGTAGTTTTTTTCATATGGCCTTAGCTATCTAGAAGCATAGGCAACCCCTTTCCCTTCTTGCATCAAAACACACCCTAACCCATTATGAGAAGCATCACTGTAGACCACAAAGTCTTTCCCAAACACTGGCTGTGTTAACACTAGTGCTTCTGTCAATATGGCCTTCAAACTCTCAAAACTGGCTTGACACTTATCATTCCAGTCAAATTTTGCATTCTTATGCATCAACTTAGTCAGTGGAGCAGCTATCAGAGAAAATCCCTTCACAAACCTTTCGTAATACCCAACTAGCCCTAAGAAACTTCTGACTTCAGTTGCATTTCTAGAGG
This sequence comes from Hevea brasiliensis, assembly GCF_030052815.1. NCBI lineage: Eukaryota > Viridiplantae > Streptophyta > Magnoliopsida > Malpighiales > Euphorbiaceae > Hevea > Hevea brasiliensis. The sequence goes on along the minus strand of NC_079509.1, from coordinate 31,584,028 downwards.
CTTCCATTCCATCACTGCTTTAATCTTCTTGGGATCCACTCTAATCCCATAATCTGTACTAAGCGTCTAAGGAAAGCAATCTCATTCAACTAGAAGTCACACTTGGCCAGCTTAGCATACAGTTTATTCTCTCTCAGGATCTGCAAAACAATCCTTAAATGCTCATCATGCTCCTTTTTGTTCTTGGAATACACCAGAATGTCATTAATAAAGACCATTACAAACCGATTTAAGTATGGATAGAAGATACGGTTCATAAGGTCCATGAAAGCTGCTGGTGCATTTGTCAATCCAAATGGCATCACCAAAAATTCATAGTGCCCATATCGGGTCTTGAATGCAGTCTTAGGCACATCTGCATCCTTTACCCTCAGCTGATGATACCCTGGTCTAATATCAATCTTGGAAAATACACCTGCTCCCTTCAATTGATTAAACAAATTGTAACATCCTCACTTTAGCTAGTCCGTACAGTCTACTGTTCCGATGACCAATATTGGTCTGGCAGCTAGAATGTTTGAAATTTTAAATAGACTAGAGTGAGGAGTTATAAAGAAACTAAATAATGCTCATAAAAATCAAGGAAAATTTTTAGAAACGAAATACACTAAGGTTAAACGAGCCGAAACACCAGGGATGAATAACCCGAAAGGGAAGTGACGGTGAAGGCCGTTAGCAACCCTAGACCTGGGGGAAAAATTATAAAATAATTTTTGAGACTCCAGAGAAGGGTCATTGGGGTTCTTATGGGATTAGAATGCTAAGAAAATGCTTAGAAAAAATTTTCTATCGATACACACAATTTTGGCTCGCTAAGCTAAATGGAGGGCATTTTGGTCATTTCGTCTTCAGAGATGATTTTTGGCCAACTTGTCCAGCTAAATAAATAATTTATATAACATAAATGTGAATAAATATTGTTAAAAATTTAATTGAAATTAAATAGACAAGAAAAGGATAGAAAATGAGAGAAAATGGAATTTTGACATCATAATGATGTCATTAAAATTCTCCCACCCAATCCAATGTTGACACATGGCATAAGTTTATTTAAAAAGACTAAATGGGCAGAAAAATGAAGAGAAAAATCAGAACTCTCTCTTACCTTCTTCCTTACCGTCACCCTTCCCTCCATGGCCACCATGAGCAAGCTTTTTAAAGCTTGATTTCCTTAGCTTTTACCCAACTAAACCCTATATTCCCAACACAAAAAAGTGTTCTTACATCTTGGTGAGTCTTTTGGGAGTAAAAAGAAAAGAAAAATAAGAACCCTAGCAAATTGGAAATCTCACTCCATTAGAGGTTTGTGACCTAACCTTGGTTTTCACTTTAAATTCATGTTTAAGGACTATGAATGAGTGCAAATTACAAATAAATTTATTAAATACCATTTGTATGCCATCTCATAATTTCGGTAGCCTTGGTTGGGGTAAGATTGTGATAATTTTTATGGAGCAAAAATGGTAGTATGGTTGCCCTTAATATGCATATCTTAAGTGGAGTGATGAAATGCAAATGATAATGCATGGTTTGTGATGTTTAAGTTAGGGTTTGGGATGAAAATGAGACTTTGATCATGTGATTATGAAATTAGGTTTTAATGGCCAATTAGTGACCATTTGGTTTTGTTTGAATAAAAAATGAAGTGGGTTGTGTAGTGGGATTTGAGTTTGGTGTGGCTGCCCTTGGTGACCTGTAGGATTGGGCATGAGTCCAGCAGGTTTGGGCAGCAATAACTAGAGTTGTAGAGATTCAATTGGTGCAAGGCCAATTGGACATGAAACTAGACACATAATGGCACAACTTTGGTGAAGAAACCATCCCTAGAAAACAAAACCAAGTTGACCGAAAGATTACCCTAATCCGGGTGACCTGCATTCTGCCTGGGCAAAATGACCAAATAAATAGTATTTAGTAATTTGGCCATAACTCAGTGTAGAAAGGTCCAATTGACCTGAAATTTTACCAAAAACAAGCTGAGATATAGACGTACAACTTTCATGAAAATCTAACCCAAATTATGACCATAACATATTCAAAAAGTGACCTGCAGTCACTGCTCAAATTACTATAGATTTGGTCAGTCCAGAAAATCTGAAAATTTTGTAATCTGGCCAGTTGTAGTTTTTGGGCCATAACTTGAGCTACAAAACTCCAAATTGAGTGATTCAAAAAAAGAAATATAACTAGACAAAATAGGGAACAACTTTCATGTTGATCATTTTACCAAATTCCCACTTCAAAAATGACTAATGGAATAGTAAAAACAAAGCTTGAAAACTGAAAATTTTGAACAATTAACATTAAGCTTAGAAATGGTATTGGCAACCAATACCAACAATTTTAGAATGCAAAATGCGGTATGTTGGGAGTATTAAAACCAATGTACCTATTTTCCATGTAAAAGTCAACATTTTGGTTGACTAATGAATTGAATAGTAACACCAAAACTTGAATTTCAAGAATTGTGAAACTTAAAAGTGTAATATGCCCTAGTATGTCTAGCAAGATTGGTTTGGATAGGTTGCCATGCCAATAGGGTTTTGTTAGCAGTATTGCATATGACTTCATGCCATTCTGTGTTTCATGGCCTCCCATGCCATTCTGTGACATAATAGCCTTTGGCTATGTTACTTGAGTTGTTATACTCGGGTTTTATCCCTGATAATTATTACAGCTTATTAGCTATTCTGTTGCACACCGGGAGACACAATGTGACCGATGGTGTGATGATCCGAGGTACTTAGTACCCAGTGCTAGTTTACCCTTTTATCCAGTCCAGTCAACTAGTATGGGTTACTCGGGCGATGATAATGAATCTTATAAATTTTTAATCAAATTATACTGCAATAAATACCAGGAATTAAGTCTACCAAAAATGTAAACATACATTCTGCACATTTATATTATTTTAGTTATTGCATTTTATTTTATTTTAAATTGTCAACACTAAGCAGAATTGCTTAGCGCATCACTTTTGTCACGTGTAGGTACTAGGGACCTAGTTGAGGAGCCCAGCAGACATCAGATCAGGTGACTTTCAGAGCTGCATACTGAGTCCAGAGTCACCTCTCATATGCAGTGCAATTGGTAGGACATTAGGATTTTGGGTGGCATTTTGTATATTGTAATTTGTATTAGTTTTGATTGTAATTACAAACTCTTGAACTTATGTGATAATGTAAAGATATGAAATTTCATGTTATTGAAATTTTCTGTATATTATGTTGAAAAATGAAATGTTGAGAAATATTCATGAATATGCTTCAAGTGATGATGGGAATAGAAAAATCCTGAAAATAGTATTGAGATTTTGAGATTGAGTTGAAATGTGTGTATAATGGAGTTCTGGATTTGGAAATTATATTGGAAGTGTCTTTTAAACAGGTTCAGAAGAACTATTTTTCCAATTTATAGCCGGCACTCTGCCGGATTTTCTATAAAAATTGCGAAAAAATTCAGATTTATCAAAAATTGTAAATAAATGAATTAAAAGGGATAAATTGTAATGGAAATATGAATTGGTGCTCCGGCACACTGAGTGACATATCTTGCTTGGCTACACTGTAGACGGGTAAGGGGTGTCACATTTAGTGGCATCAGAGCATCGGTTTAGGCGTTTCTGGGCCTAGATAGAGTGCATACCATTGCATTGCATTTGTAAGTGTTGAGGTGACACTGATGCAGATCTGTTTGTTTTCTTATTTTGAATAGGATATGGATCATGCTTCTCAAAGAGTAGTTGATGAAGAGGTGGAGAGTCATGCTTCACCAAGGGCTCAATCTGGGGGCAGGGGAGAATCTGCTCCACCAGCAGCTGAGGCACCTACCCAACCTCAGTTTTCACTATTTCAGCAAATGATTGAGTTTTACCGGAAAATGATGGGGCCAATTCCACCACCACAACCACAGCCACAACCTCCACCAGCACCACAGAAGTCCCATCTGGAGAAACTACGAAAACATGGGGCTGTGGATTTCTTTGGGAAGAGGGAGGATGATCCCATGACAGCAGAAAACTGGTTGGATCAAACAATCAGAGTGCTGAAATAGCTTAACTACACCCCCGAGCAGAACCTGGAAGGTGTTGTGTCCCTACTTCAGGATGATGCATATCAGTGGTGGGACACAGTAACCAGTAAGGTGCAATCAGAATGGATCACCTGGGAATTCTTCGTCACAGAGTTCAGGAAGAAATATGTTAGCAAAGTGTATTTAGAAGAGCAAAGAAGAGAATTTATCAGTCTGAGACAGAGACAATTATCAGTGGTAGAGTATGAGCAAGAATTCATCAGACTGAGACAGTATGGGAGGGAGATAGTCCCTACAGAGGCAGAGAGGTGCAAAAGGTTCGAAGAAGGGCTCAATGATAATATCAAAGTCATGATAATAGCATTGGAGATCACAGATTTTGCTAAATTAGTTAATGCTGCATCAAAAGTAGAAAGGGTCCGAATCAATGAACAAACTAGAAGGGAAAGATAGCAGAAGAGGGGTCCAGGTCAGTCCAGTATATTTTCTACTCCCAGTAAGAAGAGTAAAGGTCCTCCTGGTAAGGGTTTAGGACAACCACAGGATCAGGGTCAGTCTCAGGGGCCTAGACCATAGTTTACACCTAGGAGAGGTCAGTCCACACCATCAGTGGGAAGCTCTCTAGGGACAGTGTTCAGGGGACCAGCCCCAGCAAATTCTGCCTATCCGTACTACCATAAGTGGCATAAGGGGGACTGTTGGTGAGTGACCGATACATGCTTACGGTGTGGATCTACAGAACATCAGATCAAGAATTGTCCGAAGAGGACTACTGCAGTTGCTCCAACACAAGCTGACAGACCTGCTCCTGCACTATAAAGGGGTAGGAAGCTTGGTAAATCTGAGACAGCTGGTCCATCACTAAGGCCTGCATCCAAGTCAGCTGAGAGGCTAGAGACTAGAATACCTACCAGGGCCTATGCCATCAGAGCTCAGGAGGAGCAAGATGCCCCGGATGTCATCAGGGGTACGTTCTCCCTTTACAATACTTTTGTGCATGCATTGGTGGATCCAGGATCCACTCATTCCTACATTTGCATCAAACTACCCATAGAGAGGGGAGTTCCATTAGGAGAGAGTGATTAAGACATTATGGTGACAAATCCACTAGGCCACAGCGTGGTAGTGAATAAAGTATATAAAGGTTGCTTGTTAAGGATTCAGGGGTATGAATTCTCAGCAGACCTAATTGAATTGCCCTTCCACGAGTTTGACATGATTTTGGGAATGGACTGGTTGTCACGTCATCAAGCAATAGTTGATTGCAAATTGAAGAGGATTTCTCTGAAAACTTCTGAGGGTAATGAGATTACTGTTGTGGGTGAAAGGACAGAGTTCCTGTCCAATGTTATCTCAGCCACAGTTGCAAGAAGATTGATGAGAAAAGGCTGTGAAGCTTACCTAGCACACGTGGTTGATACTAGGCAGGCTAAGCCAAATCTGTGTGATATACCCACAGTAAGAGACTTCCCAGATGTATTTCCTGAAGAGTTGCTTGGTTTACCACCAGAAAGGGAAGTCGAGTTTGCTATTGAGGTAATACCAGGTACAACACCCATTTCTATTGATCGTTATAGGATGGCACCCACTGAATTAAGGGAGTTGAAAATTCAGTTGCAAGAGTTACTCAATAAGGGGTTCATACGCCCCAGTGTGTCACCATGGGGAGCTCTAGTGCTGTTTGTGAAAAAGAAGGATGGAACCTTGAGATTGTTTATTGATTACCGGCAGTTGAACAAGGAAACTGTGAAGAATAAATATCCATTGCCCAGAATTAATGATCTGTTTAATCAGTTGAAGGGAGCCGGTGTATTTTCAAAAATTGATATCAGATCAGGGTATCATCAGTTGAGGGTAAAAGATGCAGATGTGTCAAAAACTGCATTCAGAACCCGGTATGGGCATTATGAATTTCTAGTGATGCCATTTGGGTTAACAAATGCACCAACAACATTTATGGACCTTATGAACCGTATCTTTCATCCATATTTAGATCGGTTTGTAGTGGTCTTTATTGATGATATTCTGGGGTATTCCAAGACCAGGGAAGAACATGATGAACATTTGAGGATTGTTCTGCAAACCCTACGAGAAAAGAAGCTGTATGCAAAGTTGTCCAAGTGTGACTTCTGGATGAGTGAAATCTCTTTCCTTGGACACATAGTATCAGCAAAGGGGATTAGAGTGGATCCCAAAAAGATAGAAGCAGTGATGGAATGGATGCCTCCTAGAAATACAACTGAGGTCAGAAGTTTCTTGGGGCTAGCTGGGTATTATAGAAGATTTGTGAAGGGGTTCTCTCTTATAGCTGCTCCAATGACCAAGTTGTTGCACAAGAATGTGAAATTTGGCTGGAACGACAAGTGCCAAGCCAGTTTTGAGAGGCTGAAGCCTATGTTGACAGAAGCACCAGCAGCACACACAAGGTCGTGAAAGGACTTTGTGGTCTACAGTGATGCCTCACATAATGGGCTAGGGTGTGTATTGATGCAAGAGGGGAAAGTGGTCGCCTATGCTTCTAGGCAGTTATGGCCACATGAACAAAACTACCCTACTCATGACCTGGAGTTAGCAGCAATTATCTTCACACATAAGATATGGAGGCATTATTTGTATGGTGAAAAATGCTATATCTATACAGACCACAAGAGTCTAAAATATTTGCCAACCTAGAAGGAGCTCAATCTTAGACAGAGGCGATGGATTGAGTTCCTAAAGGACTACGATTGTGTGATAGATTATCATCCTGGGAAGGCAAATGTAGTTGCTGATGCCTTGAGCAGAAAATCCATCACAGCTTTAAGATCACTAAATGCCTATCTGTCCTTAGGTCAAGATGGAGCTATTTTGGCTGAGTTGCAAGTGAGGCCAAACTCAAGCACAGATACAAGATGGGCAGAGGCGGATGAAAAATTAATGGCCATTATGGGTAAAATTCCAGAGCGAAAGGAAATCGAATATGAGGTGAAAGCGGATGGGTGTCTCAGACAGAGGAAGAGTGTGTGTACCAGATGATGGGGAACTGAAGACTAGTATTCTGAAAGAAGCACACACTAGTGTTTATGCTATGCACCCGGGAAGTACAAAAATGTATAATGATTTGAAGCCTCATTATTGGTGGTCTGGTATGAAGAAGGATATAGCTGACTATCTGACTAAGTGTTTGACATGTCAGCAAGTTAAAGCAGAACATCAAGTTCCATCAGGATTGCTACAGCCTATAAGCATACCTGAATGGAAATGGGACCAGGTCACTATGGATTTTGTTAGTGGTCTACCTCTCACCTAAAAGAAGTATGATGCAGTGTGGGTGGTAGTGGATAGATTGACGAAGTCAGCACATTTTATGCCAATTAGGACTGACTACTCACTGGAGAAGTTAGTAGAATTATATATCAATAAGATAGTTAGACTGCATGGAGTCCCACTTTCCATCATATCTGACCGAGACCCAAGGTTTACATCAAGATTCTGGAAAAAGTTGAAAAAAGCCTTGGGTACACAACTCCACTTTAGCACGGCTTTTCATCCTTAGACGGATGGACAGTCAGAACGAGTAATCCTGGTAAACCTAAGAACTAATTGAATTTTCATAGTTAATAAATTGAAATGATAGTAACAATGTGAATTATGTGATAGATCTTGGAAGATATGCTGAAGAATTGTATCATTGAGTTTGAGGGGAGTTGGGATAGATATCTCCCACTAGCAAAATTTGCATATAATAATAGCTACCAAGCTAGCATTCAAATGGCTCCGTATGAAGCACTGTATGGGAGGAAATGTAGAACCCCAGTGTGTTGGACTGAATTGGGCGAAGATAAGCTGGTAGGACCAGATCTGGTGAAACAAACTGAGGAGAAAGTGAAGATAATCAAAGCTAACTTGAAGGTTGCCTCAGATAGATAGAAATCTTATGCCAACTTGAAGAGAAAAGAGATAGAGTATGCAGTTGATGATAAAGTGTTTCTCAAAGTCTCACCGTGAAAGAAAGTACTGAGGTTTGGAAGAAAGGGTAAGTTAAGCCCTAGGTTCATTGGCACATATGAAGTCATTGAACGTGTGGGACCAGTGGCCTATCGGCTAGCTTTACCACCAGAACTGGATAAAATCCATAATGTATTCCATGTTTCTATGCTGAGAAGATATCGCTCAGACCCTTCACATGTCATTTCCATGGAAGAGATTGAAATCCAACCAGATTTGACATATACAGAAGAACCTATACAGATCCTAGCTCGGGAAGTGAAGGAACTGAGAAATAAACAAATTCCATTGGTGAAAGTGCTTTGGAGGCACCACAACACTGAAGAGGCAACTTGGGAAAGTGAGGAGACAATGGGGCAATAGTTCCCTCAACTATTTGCATCAGGTAAATTTCGAGGACGAAATTTTTATTAGAGGGGAAGAGTTGTAACATCCTCACTTTAGCTAGTCCGTACAGTCTATTATTCCGGTGACCAATGTCGGTCCGAGCAGCTAGAATATTTGAAATTTTAAATAGACTAGAGTGAGGAGTTATAAAGAAACTAAATAATGCTCATAAAAATCAAGGAAAATTTTTAGAAACGAAATACACTAAGGTTAAATGAGCCGAAACACCAGGGATGAGTAACCCGAAAGGGAAATGACAGTGAAGGCCGTTAGCAACCCTAGACCCAGGGGAAAATTATAAATTAATTTTTGGGACTTCAGTGAAGGGTCATTGAGGTTCTTATGGCATTATAATGCCAAGAAAATGCTTATAAAAATTTTTCTATTGGTACACACAATTTTGGCTTGCTAAGCCAAACGGAGGGCATTTTGGTTATTTCATCTTCAGAGATGATTTTTGGCTAACTTGTCTAATTAAATAAATAATTTATATGACATAAAATGTGAATAAATATCGTTAAAAATTTAATTGAAATTAAATAGACAAGAAAAGGATAGAAAATAAGAGAAAATGGAATTTTGACATCATAATGATGTTATTAAAATTCTCCCACCCAATTCAATGTTGATATATGGCATAAGTTTATTAAAAAGACTAAATGGGCAGAAAATTGAAGAAAAAAATTAGAACTCTCTCTTACCTTCTTCCTTATCGTCATCCTTCCCTCCATGGCCACCATGAGCAAGCTTTTTAAAGCTTGATTTCCCTAGCTTTTACCCAACTAAACCCTATATTCTCAACACAAAAAAGTATTTTTACATCTTGGTGAGTCTTTTGGGAGCAAAAAGAAAAGAAAAAGAAGAACCCTAGCAAGTTGGAAATCTCACTCCATTAGAGGTTTGTGACCTAACCTTGGTTTTCACTTTAAATTCATGTTAAAGGACTATGAATGAGTGCAAATTACAAAGAAATTTATTAAATACCATTTGTATGCCATCCCATAATTTTAGCAGCCTTGGTTGGAGTAAGATTGTGATGATTTTTATGGAGCTAAAATGGTTGTATGGCTGCCCTTAATAAGCATCTCTTAAGTGGAGTGATGAAATGCAAATGATAATGCATGGTTTGTGATGTTTGAGTTAGGGTTTGGGATGGAAATGAGACTTTGATCATGTGATGATGAAAGTAGGTTTTAATGGTCAATTAGTGACCATTTGGTTTTGTTTGAATAAAAAATGAAGTGGGTTGTGTAGTGGGATTTGAGTTTGGTGTGGCTGCCCTTAGTGACCTGCAGGACTGGGCATGAGTCCAGCAATAACAAGAGTTGCAGAGGTTTAATTGGTGCAAGGCCAATTGGACATGAAAGTAGACACATAATGGCACAACTTTGGTGAAGAAACCATACCCAGAAAACAAAACCAAGTTGACCTAAAGATTGCCCTAATCTGGGTGACCTGCATTCTACCTGAGCAAAATGACCAAATGAACAGTGTTTAGTCATTTGGCCATAACTCAGTGTAGAAAGGTCCAATTCACCTAAAATTTTACCAGCAACAAACTGAGATATAGACATACAACTTTCATGAAGAAACCTAACTCAAATTATGATCATAACATATTCAAAAAGTAACATATAGTCACTGCTCAAATTACTATAGATTTGTTTAGTCTAGAAAATCTGGAAAATTTGTAATCTGGCCAGTTGTGGTTTTTGGGCCATAACTTGAGTGACAAAACTCCAAATGAAGTGATTCAAAAAAAGAAATATAACTAGACAAAATAAGGAACAACTTTCATGTTGATCATTTTGCCAAATTCCCACTGCAAGAATGACTAATGGAACAGTAAATACAAAGCTTGAAAACTAAAAATTTTGAACAATTAACATTAAGCTTAGAAATGGTATTGGCAACCAATACCAACAGTTTTAGAATGCAAAATGTGGTATGTTGGGAGTATTAAAACCAATGTACCTATTGTCCATGTAAAAGTCAACATTTTGGTTGACTAATGAATTGAATAGTAACACCAAAATTTGAATTTCAAGAATTGTGAAACTTAAAAGTGTAACATGCCCTAGTATACCTACCAAGATTGGTTTGGATGGGTTGGCATGCCAATAGGGTTCTGTTAGTAGCACTGCATATGGCTTCATGTCATTCTGTGTTTCACGGCCTCTTATGCCATTTTGTGACATAATAGCCTTTGGCTATATTATTTGAGTTGTTATACTCGGGTTTTATCCCTAATAATTATTACAGCTTATTAGCTGTTCTGTTGCACACCGGGAGACACAATGTGACTGATGGTGTGATAGTCCGAGGTACTTAGTACCCAGTGCCAGTTTACCCGTTTATCTAGTCCAGTCGACTAGTATGGGTTACTCGGGCAATGATAATGAATCTTACAAACTTTTAATCAAATTATACTGCAACAAATACCAGGAATTAAGTCTACCAAAAATATAAACATACATTCTGTATATTTATATTATTTTAGTTATTTTATTTTATTTTATTTTATATTGTCACCACTAAGCAGAATTGCTTAGCGCATCGCTTTTGCCATGCGCAGGTACTGGAGACCTAGCTGGGGAGCCCAGCAGACATCAGACGGGGTGAACTTTCAGAGCTGCATACTGAGTCCAGAGTCAACTCACATCTGTAGTGCACTGGGTAGGACATTAGAACTTTGGGTGTCATTTTGTATTTTGAATTTTGTACTAGTTTTGATTGTAATTACAAACTCTTGAACTTATGTGATAATGTAAAGATATGAAATATCATGTTATTGAAATTTTCTGTATATTATATTGAAAAATGAAATGTTGAGAAATATTCATGAATATGCTTCAAGTGATGATATGAACAGAAAAATCCTGAAAATAGTATTGAGATTTTCAGATTGAGTTGAAATGTGTGTATAATGGAGTTCTGGATTTGGAAATTATATTGGAAGTTTCTTTTAAACAGGTTCAGAAGAACTGTTTTTCCAATTTATAGCCGGCACTCTGCCGGATTTTCTATAAAAATTGTGAAAAAATTCAGATTTATCAAAAATTGTAAATAAATGAATTAAAAGGGATAAATTGTAATGGAAATATGAATTGGTGCTCCGGCACACTGAGTGGCATATCTTGCTCGGCTACGCGGTAGACGGGTAAGGGGTGTCACACAAATTGTCAATTCTGGGCAATGGGTACTTATTCTTCACAGTTACTTTATTTAACTGCCGATAATTAATACATAACCTCAAAGTCCCATCCTTCTTTTTCACAAACAACACTAGACCTCCCCACGGTGACACACTGAGGTGTATAAACCCCTTATCCAATAACTCCTACAAGTAGATTTTCAGCTCCTTCAATTCAGTGGGTGCTATTCTATAAGGAGCAATCGAGATTAGTGTTGTACCAACATTACCTCAATAGAAAATTCTACTTTTCTTTCTGGTGGCAAGCCAAGTAACTCCTCAAGGAACACATCAGGGAAGTCACTTATAGTGGGAATGCCATGGAGACTAGATCTAGCCTTTCTGGTATCAATAACATGCGCCAGATAGGCTTCACAACCCTTCTTGATTAGTCTCCTTGCAGCAGTGGCTGAGATGACATTAGATAGGAAATCTATCCTTTCCCCTATAACTGTAATCTCATCATTTTTAGGAGTTTTCAATTTAATCCTCTTCAATCTGTAATCCACTATTGCCTGATGATGTGATAGCCAATCCATCCCAAGGATGACATCAAACTCGTGGAAGGGTAATTCAATGAGGTCTGCAGAGAACTCATACCCTTGAATCCTCAATGGGCAACCTCTATACACTTTATTTACCACTACACTGTAGCCTAGTGAGTTAGTGACTAGGATATCTTGGTCACTTTCCTCTATTTGAACTCCCCTTTCCATGGGCAACTTAATGCAATTGTATGAGTGAGTGGATCTGGATCCACCAATGCATGAACAGGTATGTCATAGAGAGAAAACATACCCCTAATGACATCTGGAGCATCCTGCTCCTCTTAAGCCCTCATAGCATATGCCCTGGCTGGTGTTCTTACCTCTTGCCTTTTAATTAATTCTAATGCAAGCCTCTGTGAAGTACCAGCTACCTTAGATTTACTCAGTCTTCTACCCCTTTGAGCTGCAAGAGTAGGTTTGTCTACTTGTACTGGAGCAGCTGTAACATTTCTTCTTAGGCAATCTTTTATGCTCAATGGACCCATACTAGAAACATCCCCTAATCAATCACCAACTCTGTATCACTTATGACAATGTGGACATGCTGAAGAGACTGCTGGGGCTAGTCTCCTAAACACTATCCTTAGAAAGCTGCCCACTGATGGTGCGGATTGGCCTCTTCTAGGTGTAAACTGAGATTTGGGCCTCTGTGACTAGCCTTGACTCTATGGCTAGCTTTGGCCCTGAGCCTGGGGGCTTTTAAATTTCTTACTGGGTGCAGAGGAGGAACTAGTCTGACCCTAACCCCTCTTTTGCTGCCTGTCTCTTCTATTCTATTCATTTATTCTGACCTTCTCAACTTTCATTGTAGCTTCAACTAGCTGGGCAAAATCTTTAATCCTGAAGGCTGTGATATGTATCTTAATATTGTCATTTAGTCCTTCTTCAAATCTTCTGCATCTCTCAGCTTCAGTGCAAATTATTTCTCTTCCATATTTACTCAATCTAACAAATTCTCACTCATATTCTGCTACTGACAGCTGTCTCTACCTCAAACTGATAAATTCCCTTCTCCTTTCCTCCATGTACACATTACTGATGTATTTCTTCCTGAACTCTGCAAGGAAGAAATCCCAAGTGATTTGGTCTGGTTGCACCTCCCTAAATACTGTGTCCCACCACTGATAGGCATCATCTTGAAGTAGGGACACGGCACCCTCTAAGTTCTGCTCTGGGGTGCAGTGGAGTTACCTAAGAACCCTTTCTATTCTTTCTAACCAATGCTCAGCTGCTGACAGGTCATCTTCTTTCTTAACCAGAAAATCCACAACCCCATACTTTCTAAGTTTCTCCAAATGGGACTTCAATGGTAGCTGCTAAGGTTGTGGAAGTTATTTACCTGAAGAATTCTGTCATCTGTTGGAATAGGGCCTGCTGAGGCTGTGTAGGTGCTTCTTGCACTGATGCAGCAGGTTCTTCCCTTCCAACTTCAGCACTGGGTGGAGCATGACTCTCCACCTCTTCCTCTACGGCTCTCTGTGATGTCGGATCCATATCCTAACCAAAATAACCAAAGACAAATAGATCTGCATTAGTGTCACCTCAACTCTTACAAATGCAATGCATGACATGTACTCTATCTAGGTCTAGAAAAGCCTAACCATTCTCTAATACCTTTAAATGTAACACCCCTTACCCGTCTACAGTGTAGCCGAGCAAAGCATGTCACACTCAGTGTCGGAGCATTTTATCATATAATATTTCCTAGTAATCACATTTTAATTTTATTAATTTAAGTTTCATTAGTTAATCGGAGAAACTGATGGAGTTTCCCCTAATTTATTAACAATTTGACTATTTCCCACTTGTTTAAAATCTCAATAATAGTTTCAAACATATAAATCCTTCAAAATCTTAAACTTCATTTGAACATCTCAAACTCAATATTTCATTCATTTCATACATAAATACAGTCATGCTCACTTTAATAAGCAAAATACTCAAATTTCATTAATTTATATGATTTACAAATAATTACATGAGTATCTAGTTTACATGACAAATTTAATATCTAAATACAAAATATAAAATATTTGATGAAGTCTAACAAGTCCTACCAAAATGCACTACGGAGGAAGTGACACCAGACATAAGTGCAGATCTAGTCTCTCTAAAATCCCAGTCTATGGTCTACTGGGCTCTCTCTCTTGATCTCCAGTACTAACGCGTGGCAAAAAGCGACGCACTAAGCTTAAAGCTTAGTGGTGCCAATATAATGTAAAAATAAACTAAATAATTAAACATGCAAAAATTATGCTATTGATTCACATAGACTGAATTTTTAGTAACTTTTCATAATGTCCATAATTTAGTGGTTTTCTTTTTGTCTATTATTTAGCTGTAAATTTTTAAGACTTATTTTTAATTGCCTAAGTAATCTATACCAGTTGACTGATCTGGATAAATGGGTAAACTAGCATTGGGTACTAAGTACTTCAAGCCATCATACCATCAGTCACTTAGTGTCTACTAGGTGTGCAACAGAATGGCTAACAAGCAATAAAATTAGTTTGGCATAAAGTCGTGTATATCAAAAAATAGCAAAATGGCCAAAGGCCATAATATCACAAAATGGCAATAAAAGCCATAAATCACGAAATGGCATGAAGCCATAAGCAATACTGCAGTCAAAACCCTATTGGCATGCCAACCTATCTAAACCAATCATACTAGGCATATATGGGCATTTTAGCAATTTAGGTTTTTGTTTCTTTACATTGATGTTATTGTAGTCACTATTCGCATTACTATTCATGCAAATTTTTGACTATTTCATAAATAATAGGTATACAAATTCTAAACACAAGATCAAACCACATTTTGGGTTCTAAATTTGTTGGCATTAGTTGTTAATTGCAATTCAAAGCTTCCTAGAAGTATTTCCAAAATTTCAGATTTTATCACTTATGTTTACTATTCCATTGGATCAATCTATAGTAGTAATTTGGGTAAACTTTCTTCATCAAAGTTTCTCCTTAATGTCTCTAATTTAATTCCCTTTTTGAATCACTCCATTTGGAGTTTTGTAGCTCAAGTTATGGCATTTTTACCATAACTAGCCGGATTGGCCCATGTCCAGAATTTCTGGTCAAATTTTGGTTCTAGCAGTTTTGATGAGCTAAATTTGGTTAGCATTTTAATTAGGTTATGATCAGAATTTAGATCTATGTTCTCCATGAAAGTTTTTCTACTATGTCTAAGCCTTCCATGGGTTTAAGAATCAGGTCATTTGGACCTCTCTACACAAAGTTATGGGCATTTGAACAATCACTGTTTATATGGTCATTTTTTCAGGTCCAGATTTTGGTTACTAGGATTCAAGCCAAATTTAGATCACTTGATGTTCATTTTCTGGGTAGAGTCTCTTCATGAAAAATGTGCCATTATGTCCCTAATTTCACCTTCAATTGGCTTTACACTAATTAAAGCTACATAATTCAACTTATGGCTGCCCAAACCCACTGGACTCAAGGTCCAAAATTTCCAGCAAAAGGGTAGCACCTCCAATTCATAATTCAATGCCACAATCACTTCCATTTTAAGGTCCAACTATGTCAAATGGTCATTAATTGACCTTAAGAACACCAATGCAACAACAATTTGG
The DNA here is from genome assembly GCF_030052815.1 of Hevea brasiliensis. NCBI lineage: Eukaryota > Viridiplantae > Streptophyta > Magnoliopsida > Malpighiales > Euphorbiaceae > Hevea > Hevea brasiliensis. The sequence continues at coordinate 31,568,277 of NC_079509.1, read as the reverse complement.
CAAAACCCTAATTTTGCTTAAACCCTAATTCTCAAAGTCTAATCTCATACTCAACATAGAAATTAAAGTTCTAATCAATGTATGCTCATCAAACTCATCCCAAATAAACTTTAATTCAATAAAAAATCATCAAGATCACCTCTTATCCATGGCTGCCAAAAACTCATGGGTGCTCTAACATGCATATTTTGGTTCAATTTCAACAAATTCTTGCTTAACTTAAGTCCCTAACAATGAATAAAGAAAGAGAAAGATAAGAATTGGCAGTAACCTTGAAGTGAGGTAATTCCAAGCTTGCTAAACCTCTCTTTTTCTACTTCTTTTTGTTGCCTAATGCTTGCTTACGGTGCAAGGTCAAATTTTTGTGAAGGGATCAAGGGGTTTTATGGTGAAATTGGATAGGTAATGGAGCTTGCTTGGAACAACAATGGTGGTTTTCTCTCAAGAGGGATTTCAGCCAACTTGAATGGAGGTGGAAGATGACTTAATTTTTGATTATTTATCTCATTTTTAGCTTTTATACTTAGGCTTGTCTAATTGTGATTGGTTGAAAATTTTTAATTGCATCATCCTTTCATCATGGTTATGTCATAATTGGGTTTTAATTTTTATTTTGTTTTATTTTCTTTCCTCTCTTCTCTGCTCATTTTAATTTAAATTTTATCAATATTTATTCATATTTTATGACATAACTCTCACCTACTTAAATGGATATGTTGGTCAAAAATTATCTCTAAAGGTGAAATGACCGAAATACCCTTCATTTTGTTTAATGAGCTAAAATTTTCTGTACCGATTTACATAATTTTTCTTGTATTTTCTTAGCATTCTATTATCATCTAAACCTTAGAAATTCTTCACTTAAGTCCTAATAATTATTTCACAGGGTTTTCCCATGGGTCTAGAGTTGTTAACTGTCTTCACAGTCTCTTTCTGTTAGGTTACCCATCGTTATAACTCCGGCTCATTTAACCTCTTGCATTCCATCTTCTAAAATTTTTCTTTAGTTTTTCTTGTTATTATTTGAGTTATTTATGACTCCTCACTCTAGTTGAAAAATAGTTCTAGACATTCTGGCTGTTCGGACGGATGTTAGTTACTGAATCAGTATAATGTATAGACTACCTAAAGTGAGGGTGTTACATTTATATTTAGAGGAAAAAATGGATAGTCATATGTATGGCATGTTTCTTGGAGAAAATAATTTTGAAGAGCAAAAAATAATTAATTAAATTTAAATAAAATTTATTTTTATTTAAATTTAATTTTGGGAATTTATTAAAAAAAAATTAACTAAACCTAATTGGGCTTTGTGGGTCCAATGAGGCCTAGTGAGGAATTTTTATAAAATAAACAAAAAACCCACCTTTTTTTATTTTATTAAAGAAAATTAAAGGAAAATAAAAATTAAATAGTAAGTTTTTCTCTTTAAGACTCCTTAAACCTATTTGCTTTGAGATTACATAAACTTTCTATATAATTTTTGACCTAAACCCTACAAATATCTGACAAAGAGAGATGAAAAAAAAAAAAAAAAGAAGGAATAGACTCATTTGGCCATAAAAAAGAAGAGACTCTCTCTCATCCCCCCCCCCCCCTCCCCCCTCCTTCCTTCCTCTCTTTTCTTTTCTTTCTTGGTTCTTACTTACTTCAAGAAAGTATTCAAGATTTTATTAAAGGTGAGTATTATTAAGTGATAAATATTCAAGAAACATGTTATACACTGTACTTTCATGATTATATGCTTTTAATTTACCTCATAGGTTCATAACATACATGTTTATGTGATGAATTTAAGGAAAATTAGCAACTCTGCTTATGTCTCTTTTTTGAGTTCAAGTTTTATTAATTTTCATGCTTTTATATTTTTGGCAAAATTATATTTATGTTCTTGGTGAAATTCTAATAATTTTAGGATCATGAATCTGTTAGTAGTATACCCTAGAACATATTATTTATTTGTATCTTGTAAATAATTATTTATCAATAAAAGGCAATTGTACTTTTATGTTTATATAAATTGTTTATGTGTAATAGAAAATGTCCTTTAATACTTGATTAAATGTTCTATTCTTAAGATGGTAAGAATATGAGTAACATTACATGTTTACACAAGTATTATAAATATGGTTCATAATCTAGGATACTTCATAAGGGATATGACTTGTCTGGAAAGGTTGTCATTCATGTTTGTGCCCATGGATTAGTATGGGATACTAATGAAATAGAATGGTGAGTCTCATGCCATATAATAAACATAGTGGGCACTCATATGATGAGCAATGATCAAGTGACGCTTATGACATACACATGGAGTTTACTCTTGTCAATGTAATGTCATAAAGGTAATACTGGTGCATAAAATCCCTTGACTTAAGATAGCACAGTTATCTTGTATATGGGTGGTTTGATTTTGATGCTGTTTTCATACTCGTACTATGTATGGATATATGGGCATGTGTTGGCTCCTACTAGTTATATATAGAGATAGGTGCTAGTCAAAATGAGATCCGTTACCCTAAGTAAATAGGAATAAAATTCTATGTTTATTTAATTGTTCTTGATATTTTAAGTTCCTGGCTAGGACAGATAGACTTAGCCAAAAAAGAGTTTTAAACAAGGAAGTCTAATTAGTCAAGAACTAGAATTAAAAGAGAACATATGATTCGATGCAATTAGAGTTTGACATAAACTATGACTCCAGGTAGAATTTGGGATTTTGTATCAGAGAGATTCTAATGCACGGTAAGCATGACGAAAGGTTCATGGATTAGAGATATAGTTCATTACTAATTGGGTAGTCATAACACATAATGCTAGATGTCAATTATGACTTATGAGAATTCGGATGAAATGGGATTTCATTCTAATTATGGAACGATTCCAAATGTTAGAGATCATGTTCATATGATGATTCCGCTCATAGAGCAGCTGGAAGATCTTGATTTTAGCATGGATTTCCAATTGCAAATGAATTTGATCCTTTAGTCCTTACCAAATTCTTTTGGTAATTTTATCACAAATTTCCATATGACAAAACAAGAGTGCACTTTGGCTAGCTTATTAAACATGCTTGATATTGCTCAAAAGAATATGCCGGGCAATAAAGGAAAGGAGATTGCTTTGGTTGCATCTTCTTCTTCTATTGGAAAGTCCAAGAAGAAAAAGGGTAATAAGAAAGGGAAATCTCCTGTTCCAGGACCATCCAAGAAAATAGACAAGTAGAAAAAGAAGACCGAAACTGGGCAAGGCAAAGGAAAATGTTTCCACTGCCAGAAAGATGGGCACTGGAAAGAAACTGCCCGAAGTATTTAGCAACTCTAATGGACAAAAAGGATAAGCCTTTTGAAGGTATGTCTGTTTCTTATTATTTAGATTCTGATGATACTTCTAGTTCATCTACAGCTTGGGTATTAGATACTGGTACAAGTTCTCACATATGTTTTGATGGAACGGAAGCGTGAAAAACACAAGTTTATACCATTGAATTCAAAAATTTTCACCTAGGGTCACATGCATCATGCAAGATTTATTTTTATCTATTTGATTTCAATGATAAACAATATATTAAAACTCTTTTAATATGTTTTTGGATCTGTATTTGCCATTTAAGATTTTAAAATTAACCAGATTAATTTTAGAACCCTAGATTATATCAAGAACGATTACACTAACCTCTTGATGCACTACAGCGTGTCTGCGCCTTTGAGATTCGTCTTCAGGACACCAGATGTTGTCCCTCTAGCTTGTCCACTCCAAGAATACCAATGGCAGCCCTTGAAAAGCTTTTTCTATTAATTAGAAATTCAAGTTCTGCCTTTTAAGAGATTAGAGATGTAAATAGGACACTAGAAACAATTTCTAGTACTCTTAATTCAAGAGATTGATGGCTAATCTCTTTGAATTGATGAGAGATGAAGAAGAATAGATGAAAAACCTCAAAGTGGCGTGACAAAGGAGAGGAGTAGCTGCTGGTTATTTTTCTTTTCATAACCACACTTAAATAGCTAGATTAACACATTAAACCCTTGCCACATGTCACTCTTTGATTAGCTTTAGGTTTAAGTGACCCAATCACATTGTGCCAAGTGTCAAACCTATATTTAATCTTTATTTTAATCATCTTACATGATTAAAAAAAAACATTTGGCAAGCTTATGTGTAATCCCATGTGTCACACTGTGAAATGACCAAAATGACTCTGTGTCTTAATTTTGAGTTCTTAACCAAAAATAATTATTTTTCTTCTTCTAATTAATTTATATCAAATATTAATTAATTAATTAATCTGTATTAATTAATTTCTCATTAATTAAATTCAAATTTAAACACTTTAAATATAAATTTAATTTATACTACACATCCAATAATCTAGATTTGGTTTCAAGTCATGCTAGGGACTTTGCAATTTAATTGCAAACCAAACCTATTTAATTAATCAATTAAACTCTTTAATTAATTAATTAAATCATATTTAAATAGGTGATAACTTGTGTATGTGTGTGACTTACTAGGCTCATCACTAATTGGCAATGAGACATGATATCAACTCATAGACCATGGTTAACACCTAGCATAGCATGCCATGACCACCCAATTAGTAATAAGGTTTACCTTAAATGAACCTATAATCATATGTTACCATGCACTAGAATCTCTCTGTTACAAAATCCCAACTCAAGCTAGAGTCATGGTTTATGTCAAACTCCATTTGCTATGAATATTATGTTCTCTTTTAATTCCAGTTCTTGATTAAAAGATTTTCTCATCAGAAACTCTTTTCTGAATAAATCTATCTATCCTGGCCAGGAACTTGAAACATCAAGAACAATTAAATGAACATAGGATTTTATCTCTATTTACTTAGAGGAATAGATTCCATCTTGATCAAAACCTACCTCCATATATAACTAGTAGGAGCCAACACATGCCCATATACCCATACATAGTACAAGTATGAAAGCAATATCAAACTCAAACTACCTATATACAAGATAACTGTGCTATCTCAGGTCTAAAGATTATATGCACTGATATGATTTATGACAAAACATTGACAAGAGTAAACTCCATGTGCTTGTCATAAGTGTCACTGGTTCGGCCTACTTATCATTTGTAAGTGCCTATCATGTTTGTTATATGGCATGAGACTCACCATTCCATCTTATTTATGTCTCATATAAATAACTTGGGAACAAACATGAATACAATCTTTCTAGATAAGTCATGTCCTTTATTATGAAGTATCCTCGATTGTGAACCTATTTATGATACTTTGTGCTAGAAATATTGTCACTCATATTCTTAACAACTTAAGAATAACATTTCTAAGAAAATATCAATGGACCTTTTCTATTACACATAAATATATTATGTAAACGAAAAAGTGAAAATGCCTTTTATTAATAAAAATATGTACAAGATACATACTAAATGATATGCTCTAGGGCATACTACTAACAATCTCCCACTAGCACTAGAGCCATTCATTACAATATCTTAGACCTATCTTCTCAAGATGTCGGTCTAACTGAGTTTGTGACATAGGCTTAGTGAATGGATCAGCTAGATTTTCAGCTGATGGTATTTTCTGCATGGCTACTTCGCCTCGCCCAACTATTTCTCTGATAATGTGGTAGTGCCTTTCTATGTGTTTGGATTTCTGGTGAGACCTTGGTTCCTTAGCCTGTATGACTGCTCCATTATTGTCACAGTGTAGTGGAACTGCTGACTCAATGGAAGGAACTACTGTAAGTTCTGTCACGAACTTCTTTATCCAAACAGCTTCCTTTGCAGCATCTGATGCAGCAATATACTCAGCCTCTGTAGTGGAATCTGCAGTCGTGCTCTATTTGGAACTCTTCCAACTGACTGCACCTCCATTATAAATGAACACATATCCAAAGGGAGACTTTTATCACGATATCTGATTGGAAATCAGAATCAGTATAACCATCCAATTGCAAGTCTCCACCTCCATAAATCAAGAATAAATCCTTAGTTCTTCTCAAGTACTTAAGGATATTCTTGACAGCTATCTAGTGTTCCAAACCTCGATTGGATTGATACCTGCTAGTCAAACTAACAGCATATGCGATATCCGGCCTAGTACACAACATTGCATACATTAAACTTCTAATAGCCGAAGCAAATGGAATCCTGGCCATCTTATCTCTTTCTTCAGGTGTCTTTGGAGACATCTCTTTAGAAAAGTGGATACCATGTTTCACTGGTAATAATCCTCTCTTGGAATCAAGCATGTTAAACCTCTTTAACACCTTTTCCAAGTATAGACTTTGGGATAAACCAATTATTCTTTTCGCTCTATCTCTATAGATGCAAATACCAAGAATATAGGTTGCCTCCCCTAAGTCTTTCATGGAGAATGTATTTGACAACCATACCTTTATAGTTGTCAACATACCTGTATCATTACCCATCAACAGTATGTCATCCACATATAAGACAAGGAAAGTGAGCACTGTCACTAACCTTCTTATATACACATGGCTCATCCTCATTTTTGATAAAACCAAAGGATTTAATGGCTTCATCAAAACGGATGTTCCAACTCCTCGAAGCTTGTTTCAACCCATAAATAGATCGCTTTAGCTTGCATACCTTGGAACCATCTTGGGATTCAAAACCCCTAGGTTGTTCCATGAAAATGTTTTCTTCAATGTATCCATTGAGAAAAGCTGTTTTGACATCCATCTGCCAAATCTCATAATCATAGTATGCAGCTATTGTGTCACACCCTACCCCTCTGTAAGGCATAACATGATCCAGTAGTATATCTAATGAATTACAAACTCCGTCTACTGATAACCCATTAAATACACTATAAGGGATTTTAAAAACTTTTCTTACTTCTTTTACAGTGATGAGCACTATTTAAAGGTATTAAAAACCTTTTTGAATTGAAGTGATAGAACTAACACATTTGAATTATTTGGAGTTTCTGTAAAAATTTTGGCAGAGTGCCATCTGTATTTTGGATAAAACAGTTCTTCAGAAAACCTGTAAAAAGCACTTCAATATATTTCCAAATCTCAACTCCAACATATTCTCAACATAACATTTTTCTCAACTCCAATCCACAGTGATTTTTCAAAGACTGAGATAAAAGAAATATAATACAATTTTTACACGCCAAAATAACTCATAATTATTTTACAACTTCAATGTACAATTTTAATTTACAACTGCTCAAAACCAAAAACAATATGTACATACAGTGGTCATACATTACAGTACAAAATGCAAAATGTTGGTATACTCATTATACCCGGTAATCTCTCGCTGGAGGTACTAGCAGCCTAGTCTGCTGCCCTGTCTGTCTGTCTACCTGCGACAGCAATAAAAAGCTATCGCTGAGACAATGTCTCAGTGGTGCACAACATTAACCAAATACAATTTAAATCACAATTCATAAATCATTTAAATAGTGGATACTTAAAACCATAGTTAATTTCAAGACAGTAATTGTCAATAAGAATTTAAACTCCATTCATCAATATCACAATAAATTTCAATAAGTCAGATCATGGTTGAATTCAAAAGACAGTATATGTCAATAAGAGTTTAAATTCATTTCACAATCTCACAATACATATCATATCAATAAATCACACACAGCTTAATCATGTACCAAAGTTCAATTCGTCCCAAAAGCCGATGGCTAATGAGGTATTCAATTCGTCCCAAAAGTCGATGACTAATGAGGAATAACATAGCTAGCTAGCAAAAATATGAGTACTCATCCAATTCGTCCTCAACAGGCACACACCTCAACACTTCAGCCAGAGAGGGAATTCAATTTGTCCCACTAGACAAGCTAGCGAGGAATACAATCAATATACATGATAGCTGTGGTTTCAAACCATTTCCAATACTTTTCAATCAATAAGTATCCATCAATATCATTCAAATAATTTCTCACAGTTTCAAATCATTTACAATGCTTTTCAAGCAATAAATATCCATTTAAACACATTTCCACAATTTAAAACAATAATGTACAAATAGTCATAATTCATTTCAATTGAAAAATTCAAATGAAATAGTTGTTGTGCACAAACCTCTGATGACTGTCTCCTGGTCTGGACTCAGTGTTTCCTTCCCTTTTCCTGAGTCTTTACTAACTGAGAAACACAATTTGAAGTATTTTAGTACTAAGTTAAACTATCTCCATCGATGATGCTTGATAAGTAATTCACTGAAAGCTATTATTTGTATAATCACCTAATATACCGACCCTCGATGCGTTCTAGGTAAATTAGGTTTTAGTGTCACTAATATGTTACATTCAATAGTGTTTTAGGGTTGGTACACGTTACCAATTTCATTTCCTTGTTTAGTGCATTTTATTGCAACTTGCTGGATTCCGGTATACTAGTTTGACCTAGCCGGAAGACCTAGTTCCCTCGGTTTTCGGGTTTCGGTCAAAACTAAAAACTTGTAGATCTATGTGTTATGGAATGTGGGGAAAAATTTTAGGTCATTCTGAGTTATGTAGGCCAAGTTATGGTCATTTTACTATTGCAGGTCAAATGGCATCAAATTAGGTCATTTTAGGTCAACTTTGGTCAACTTTGGTTCGGCCAGTTTTTGGACCCGAAATTGTGCAAGTTGTTTGACTTGCTTATGGTCATTTCTGGGCTTTTGTGTCTTCATAAGACTTGTAGGTATGGGTATTAGCTATTCATGGGTAAAATTTCAGGTCAATTGGACCTGTTTTGAGTGAGTTATGGCCTAAACACTAACTGCTGCCCAATTGGTCAATTTTCAGGTCTCAATTGTACTTAATCCGAATTGGTCATTTTTCATGCTACCTTGCAAGCAGAATTTTGGTATGTTTTCTCAATGAAAGTTGGCACATTTTGTGCCTAGTTTCACCTCCAATTGGTCTCATACCAATTGGAGTTACACATTTAAAGTTATGGGCTAAAATTTAGGCTATCCTTAATTACATTGCTTATACATGTATCAATTACACATTTACCTTGCTACAATTCCACTTCTCAACCCCATTCTGTTTTGGTACATTACCAAAACCATACACCACTTCACTTTAAAGTCACTTTGGGCAGAATACAAACATCCTTAATACACCAATTAAAACTCTAATTCATAAAGTCCAAATACAACTACATATAAACATTTCTAATTCTTACATACACTTTACACAACCAATTTACATACATATTCATCAATCCTCAATATCACAATTTATCCAATATCTCCATGAATTCAAACATTCATTAAGGAGTCCCAAAGCTGCCGAAATGCTCCACAATGCCAAAGTGTCCCACAATTTGTCAACTTCCATCCCAATTGCACAATCACCACATATATACATGGAATTAACTTACTAGGACATTAATCACCCTACTCAACATAATTTCCTATCAAATAAATGTAAGAATAAATCATCAAATATAGAACTCCATGGCTGTCCAAAATTGGACATATCAATAACTCCTCAAACTTGAAAATTTTCTTCACAAATCAAACACTCATAACATGTATACAAAGTTTAACAAAGCAATATTCAAAATCTCAAACTTACCTATTGTTGGGACTTGCTAAACCTTCACTAAAACTTCTTAATATTGGTATCTACTTCTTCCTTGTGATGTGGAGGTAATCTTTAATGAAGAAAAGTAATCAAAATTTAGCTTGAAAATGGGTGAAATGAAGCCATGCAAATGGGGTGGCCATGGAAGGGCTTTAGGAGTTCTTCCTTACGGCAATGGATGAATAAATGAGGAAGATGAAGTTTTAATGGAAGTAATCTGCCCACTTAATCAATATTTTAATTCATATTATAATTCTTAGAGGTCCACTTACTCAAATTAATCATATAATAAGCTTAAAGTGCTAATTACACAATTTTCACTCCACTTTTGGCTATTTGCATTAGGTACCACTAAACTAATTTTTCATTTTATTTTCCAAGTGTAATATTATTTATTTTTAATGGAAATTTAGGTCCAAAGACAACTCGGGATGTCAAATTACCATAATGCCCCTGTTCGGGTTACATTCCCGATTTTTTGGTAACACCGGGTTTTGTCTGTTTTTCGATTTCTCACTTTTCTTTGTACTAATTATTTATTTTTTCTTTGATATTTCTAATGATATTTATACTTAAATTGATGTCTCTTTAAGTCCTCTAAATATTTTCCAGGGTTCCCCGCAGTCCAGGGCTAGTCAACGGTCCACGCCGTGATTTCTCGGTGCGGTCACCCATCGCTAGGATTCTCGGCTCACTTAACTTGGTTACATTTCTTTGCTATTATTTTTCCTTTGTTTTTCTTGTATTTTCTTTTCTTGTATTTCACTATTTTATGTCTCCTCACTCATAACTAAGTGTAGTTCTAGGCATCCTAGCTGTCCGGACAACACTGGTCATCGGAACAGTAGAACGCACTACCGAACTTAGGGGTGTTACAATTCTCCCTCCCTTAAAATAAATTTCGTCTCGAAATTTTACCTGGCATTAGTCTCTAAACATCTGTGGGTGCTGTCTCCTCATATCCTCTTCACGTTCCCAAGTAGCTTCCTGGCCTGAATGATGGTTCCACAGCACTTTAACCAGGTGTATCTGTTTGTTCCTCAGCTGCTTCACCTCATATGCCAGAATTTTTATGGGTTCTTCCTCATATGAGAGGTCTGGATTTACTTCAATCTCTTCAACTGATAGTACATGAGAAGGGTCAGATCTGTACCTCCTTAACATGGACACATGGAAGACACTGTGTATCCTTGCTAGCTCTGGAGGTAATGCCAACCGATATGCCAAAGGACCCACTCTTTCCAGAACCTCATATGGTCCGATGAAAAGAGGACTCAGTTTCCCCTTTCTGCCAAATCTCATAATCCTCTTCCAAGGAGAAACTTTGAGGAATACCTTATCACCCACTGCATATTCAATATCTCTTCTTTTAAAATCAACATAGGACTTCTGACGGTCTGATGCAGCCTTGAGTCTATCTCTAATTAATCTGATCTTTTCCTCTGTCTGCTAAACAATTTCTGGCCCAATCATCTTCCTTTCACCTACTTCATCCCAACATAAGGGAGTTCTACACTTCCTGCCATACAATGCTTCATATGGAGGCATCCCAATGCTTGATTGGTAGCTGTTGTTATAAGCAAACTCAATCAAAGGTAAGTGTGTATCCCAACTACCTTCAAATTCAATCACACAAGCTCGTAGCATATCCTCCAGTATCTGAATAACCCTCTCGGGTGGCCATGCATGCGTGGGTGGAATCTTTGTCTTTGAAGTTCAATCTAGTTCCTAGGGCTCTCTGAAGACTACCCCAGAATCTAGAAGTGAACCTAGGATCTCTGTCAGATACATTTGATGCTGGCACTCCATGCAATTTTACAATTTCTTATATGTACAATCTGACCAATCTTTCCAGGCTATAGTCCATCCGCACTGGCAAAAAGTGAGCAGACTTGGTCAATCTGTCAACTATAACCCATACTGCATCATGACTACTCTGTGTCTTTGGAAGTCCTGTAAGAAAATCCATAGTTATTCGTTCCCATTTCCACTTTGGTACTGACAAAGGATGTAACAAACCAGCTAGAACTTGATGTTCTGCCTTTACTTGCTGACAAGTTAGGCATTTGGAAACAAACTCAGCTATATCCCTCTTCATGCCCATCCACCAATAATGCTCTTTTAGCCCTCTGTACATTTTAGTTCCACCAGGGTGCATAGCAAATGGAGACTCATGTGCTTCCTTCATAATGATCTGTCTCAATTCAGCATCATTAGGAACGCATATTCTGCCCTGATGTAGCAATAAACCATCATTTCTCATAGGGAATTCAGGTTTCTTGCCCTGCTGGACTTCTTTCAGTAGCTTCTGATATTTTTCATCACTCTGAGCAGCCATTCTGATCTAATCAATCAACACTGGCTGTACATGCCAAGCAACTACTGTCTGTCCCTCATCATTAATCTCTAAATTGGCATGCTGTGCTTTCAATTCACATACCATGGACAAAGGAGAAACTCTGAGACTTGCCATAGTCTTGCGACTTAAGGCGTCAGCCACCACATTTGCTTTCCCTGGCTGATAGTCTATTAAGCAATCATAATCTTTGATGAGTTCTAACCACTTCCTCTGCCTCAAATTTAATTCCTTATGGGTGCCTAGGTACTTCAAGCTCTTGTGATCTGTGTAAATGTAGCATTTCTCTTTATACAAATAGTGTCTCCAGATCTTCAGAGCAAAAACAATAGCTGCTAGCTCCAGATCCTGTGTTGGGTAGTTCCTCTCATGCGGTTTCAGCTGGCGTGATGCATAAGCAATGACATTCCGATCTTGCATCAGTACACAGCCTAGCCCATTGTGAGAAGCATCACTATAAACTGTGTATTCTTTACCCGGAGTAGGTAAAGTGAGGACTGGAGCTTCAGTCAAACACCTCTTCAACTCATCAAAACTTTGCTGGCATTTATCAGTCCACTGAAATTTTACATCTTTCCGAAGCAGTTTGGTCAGTGGAGAAGATAACATAGAAAACCCCTTCACAAACCGACGGTAATATCCAGCTAAACCCAGAAAACTGCGAACTTCTGTGATATTCCTGGGCGGCTTCTAATTAAGGATAGCTTCTACCTTGCTGGAATCTACCTTGATCCCTTCAACTGACACAACATGTCCCAAAAAGGAGATTTCTTTCAGCCAAAATTCACATTTCGACAATTTGGCGTATAGCTGTTTCTCCCTTAAAGTCTACAGTACAATCCCCAGGTGTCTGTCATGCTCCTCTGCATTCCTTGAATATATCAAAATGTCATCAATAAACACCACCACAAATTGATCAAGATATGGTCTGAAGATAGTGTTCATCAGATCCATAAAAGCAGCTGGAGCATTTGTTAACCCGAATGGCATTACTAGAAACTCATAGTGGCCATACCGAGTTCTGAAAGCAGTTTTTGGAATACTCTGCTCTTGCACCTTCAACTGATAATAACCAGATCGCAAATCAATTTTGGAGAATATAGCTGCACCCTTCAACTGATCAAACAGATCATCAATGCGAGGTAATGGATATCTGTTCTTTATTGTCACCTTATTTAACTGCCGGTAGTCAATGCATAAGCGGAGAGTACCATCCTTCTTCTTAACAAACAACACTGGTGCTCCCCAAGGTGACACACTAGGGCGGATGAAGCCCTTTTCAAGTAGTTCTTGCAATTGTATCTTCAACTCCTTCAACTCTGTTGGTGCCATTCTCTATGGCGTTATGGAGATTGGTTCCACACCAGGCATAACATTAATTTCAAACTACACTTCTCTTTCCGGAGGTAATCCTGGCAACTCACCAGGAAACACATCTGGAAAGTCATATACTGTAGGGATGTCCTTCAATGCTGGACTCCCCACTTGGGTGTCTACCATATGTGCCAAGTAGGCTTCACACCCCTTTCTGATCATCTTTCTGGCTAGTGCAGCTGAAATGATGTTTGATGGCAATAACTGCCTCTCCCCTTGTATTACCACATCATTGTACTGAGGGAGACCAAAAGTGACTGTCTTGATCTGATCCAATCATGGCGTGATGCCTAGCTAACCAATCCATGCCCAAGATGATATCATAATCTCTGAAGGGCATTTCAATGAGATCAGACAGAAAAGTGTGTCCTTGGATCAGCAAAGGACAATCTCTATATATTCTATTAACCCTGACTTCCTGTCCTAGTGGACTTGTTACTAGCACCTCAAAGTCCATTTTTGTACATGGAACAATAATGCAATCAATGATGCTAGCACTCACATAAGAATGGGTAGAACCCGGATCAAATAACACAAACACATCTTGGTTAAAAGTTGAGAAGGTACCAGCCACAACATCAGATGTCTCGGCCTCTTCCCTCTGTCTCATTGCATACATTACAGTGGGCCTTTGTCTTGCTCTGATTGTTTCACTGTGCCTTGGCTGCCTGCTGGGCTACCTCTACCCCTGCCTCTACCTCTGCTGGGTGGTTGTGAACTTCTGGTGACAGGACTTTGAACTGACCCTTCTGCAATAGTAGGGGGTGGTCCAACTCTGCGACTACTGGTGTAGTCCTTGGCAAAGTGTCCGATGCCTCCACAGTTATAACAGGCTCCAATAGCCTTGTAGCAGATCCCACCATGATTTCTTCCACATGTCTCACATTGGCAGGGAGGATAGGAACCTCTGGTACTCTGCTGACCAAATAGGGGAGGCTTCTGTCCTGAATATCTTCCCCTACCAGATTTCTTGCCACCTCTGCTGTGTCCCCCATAGTTCTTCCTCTTTCCAGTAGGACCACTGGAACTCTGTTCTACAGATTTTCCTTCTTTCTCTGTCTTCTCTGATTTCTTTTTCTCAGGAGCAGCTTCAGACTCAATTCTTTCTAACTCTAGAGCTTGAGAAATAAGTTCAGAGAAGTTAGTGTGTTTGAAGCCGACTACTTGTAATCTGATACTGGGCTTCAAGCCAGTTTCAAACCTCTTGCATCTCTCCTCTGGTAGAAAGTAAACTCAACTGCATAATGGCTCGGATGAGAAAATTCTCTTTCATACTCGACCAGATCTGTTCCTGTTTGGACTTAAGAATTCTTGTAACTTGGTCTACATAAGCATCGAGGACATATTTACTGCGAATTCCCTGAGAAAGTCATTCCATGTTAGCACTGCAGGTTCTACCAGACTGTGGGGAATTGTTTACCACCAGTCATAAGCATCCCCCTGTAGCAAAGATACAGAGTATTCAAATCTGAGCTCCTCTGTGCAATGCAGTTTCTTGAATACCCTATCCATCCTTTCTAACCACTGTTCAGCCTCTAGAGGATCTACTGTCCCCTTAAACTCTGTAGCCCCATACTTCATCAATTTATCATACTGCCTAGTAGGAGATTGTGGTTGTACCACTGGTGTCTGTATTGGGACTTGAGTAGGCACATTACCAGCCATTTGTTGGAACATTGTAGCCATCTGCTGAGCGAACTGAGCAGGAAACTGCGGTACTGCAGGGGCTGGTGCTGCTGAACCACTGACATTTTGTAGGCCTGGGGCATCCCCTTGCACCTCAGCCTCAATAGATTGATTGACTGAACGATCACCCTCTTCCATAGTCAATGCGAGGATTTTAGACCTCCTGAACAAATAACACAAGGATATTTCCTCCCATTAGTGCATATTTATAATGTAATGTACTGTATGTATCAGACAATGATATTGAGCAGTTGTACTATGAAGAAAGAATATTCAAATAACAGGTGAAAACAGAATTTAAAAACTTTGCTTTGATACCACTAAAACATGTCACACCCTACCCCTCTGTAAGGCATAACATGATCCCGTAGTATATCAAATGAATTACCAACTCCATCTACTGATAACCCATTAAATACACTACAAGGGATTTTAAAAACTTTTCTTACTTCTTTTACAGCGGTGAGCACTATTTACAGGTATTAAAAACCTTTTTGAATTGAAGTGATAGAACTAACACATTTGAATTATTTGGAGTTTCTGTAAAAATTTTGGCAGAGTGCCATCTGTATTTTGGATAAAATAGTTCTTCAGAAAACCTGTAAAAAGCACTTCAATATATTTCCAAATCTCAACTCCAACATATTCTCAACACAACATTTTTCTCAACTCCAATCCACAGTGATTTTTCAAAGACTGAGATAAAAGAAATATAATACAATTTTTACAAGCCAAAATAACTCATAATTATTTTACAACTTCAATGTACAATTTTAATTTACAACTGCTCAAAACCAAAAACAATATGTACATACAGTGGTCATACATTACAGTACAAAATGCAAAATGTTGGTATACTCATTATACCCGGTAATCTCTCTGGAGGTACTAGCGACCTAGTCTGCCGCCTCTATCTGTCTACACTGCGATAAAGAATAAAGCTATCGCTGAGAAAATGTCTCAGTGGTGCACAACATTAACCAATTACAATTTAAATCACAATTCATAAATCATTTAAATAGTGGATACTTAAAACCATAGTTAATTTCAAGACAGTAATTGTCAACAAGAATTTAAACTCCATTCATCAATATCACAATAAATTTCAATAAGTCAGATCATGGTTGAATTCAAAAGACAGTATATGTCAATAAGAGTTTAAATTCATTTCACAATCTCACAATACATATCAATAAATCACACACAGCTTAATCATGTACCAAAGTTCAATTCGTCCCAAAAGCCGATGGCTAATGAGGTATTCAATTCGTCCCAAAAGTCGATGACTAATGAGGAATAACATAGCTAGCTAGCAAAAATATGAGTACTCATCCAATTCGTCCTCAACAGGCACACACCTCAACACTTCAGCCAGAGAGGGAATTCAATTCGTCCCACTAGACAAGCTAACGAGGAATACAATCAATATACATGATAGCTATGGTTTCAAACTATTTCCAATACTTTTCAATCAATAAGTATCCATCAATATCATTCAAATAATTTCTCACAGTTTCAAATCATTTACAATGCTTTTCAAGCAATAAATATCCATTCAAACACATTTCCACAATTTAAAACAATAATGTACAAATAGTCATAATTCATTTCAATTGAAAATTTCAAATGAAATAGTTATTGTGCACAAACCTCTGATGACTGTCTCTTGGTCTGGACTCAGTGTTTCCTTCCCTTTCCCTGAGTCTTTACTAACTGAGAAACACAATTTGAAGTGTTTCAGTACTAAGTTAAACTATCTCTATCGATGATGCTTGATAAGTAATTCACTAAAAGTTATTATTTGTATAATCACCTAATATACCGACCCTCGATGCATTCTAGGTAAATTAGGTTTTAGTGTCACTAATATGTCACATTCGATAGTGTTTTAGGGTTGGTACACGTTACCAATTTCATTTTCCTTGTTTAGTGCATTTTATTGCAACTTGCTGGATTCCGGTATACTAGTTTGACCTAGCCGGAAGACCTAGTTCCCTCGGTTTTCGGGTTTCGGTCAAAACTACAAACTTGTAGATCTATGTCTTATGGAACGCGGGGCAAAATTTTAGGTCATTCTGAGTTATGTAGGCCAAGTTATGGTCATTTTACTATTGCTGGTCAAATGGCATAAAATTAGGTCATTTTAGGTCAACTTTGGTCAACTTTGGTTCGGCCAGTTTTTGGACCCGAAATTGTGCAAGTTGTTTGACTTGCTTATGGTCATTTCTGGGCTTTGGTGTCTTCATAAGACTTGTAGGTATGGCTTCTTAACTATTCATAGTTAAAATTTCATGTCAATTGGACCTGTTTTGAGTGAGTTATGGCCTAAACACTAACTGCTGCCCAATTAGTCAATTTTCATGTCTCAATTGTACTTAATCCGAATTGGTCATTTTTCATGCTACCTTGCAAGCAGAATTTTGGTATGCTTTCTCCATGAACGTTGGCACATTTTGTGCCTAGTTTCACCTCCAATTGGTCTCATACCAATTGGAGATACACATTTAAAGTTATGGGCTAAAATGTAGGCTCTCCTTAATTACATT
This sequence comes from Hevea brasiliensis, assembly GCF_030052815.1. NCBI lineage: Eukaryota > Viridiplantae > Streptophyta > Magnoliopsida > Malpighiales > Euphorbiaceae > Hevea > Hevea brasiliensis. The sequence goes on along the minus strand of NC_079509.1, from coordinate 31,550,735 downwards.
GCTTATACATGTATCAATTACACATTTACCTTGCTACAATTCCACTTCTCAACCCCATTCTGTTTTGGTACATTACCAAAACCATACACCACTTCACTTTAAAGTCACTTTGGGCAGAATACAAACATCCTTAATACACCAATTAAAACTCTAATTCATAAAGTCCAAATACAACTACATATAAACATTTCTAATTCTTACATACACTTTACACAACCAATTTACATACATATTCATCAATCCTCAATATCACAATTTATCCAATATCTCCATGAATTCAAATATTCATTAAGGAGTCCCAAAGCTATCGAAATGCTCCATAATGCCAAAGTGTCTCACAATTCGTCAACTTCCATCCCAATTGCACAATCACCACATATATACATGGAATTAACTTACTAGGACATTAATCACCCTACTCAACATAATTTCCCATCAAATAAATGTAAGAATAAATTATCAAATATAGAACTCCATGGCTGTCCAAAATTGGACATATCAAGAACTCCTCAAACTTGAAAATTTTCTTCACAAATCAAACACTCATAACATGTATACAAAGTTTAACAAAGCAATATTCAAATTCTCAAACTTACCTATTGTTGGGACTTGCTAAACCTTCACTAAAACTTCTTAATATTGGTATCAACTTCTTCCTTGTGATGTGGAGGTAATCTTTAATTAAGAAAAGTAATCAAAATCTAGCTTGAAAATGGGTGAAATGAAGCCATGCAAATGGGGTGGCCATGGAAGGGCTTTAGGAGTTCTTCCTTTCGGCAATGGATGAATAAATGAGGAAGATGAAGTTTTAATGGAAGTAATCTGCCCACTTAATCAATATTTTAATTCATATTATAGTTCTTAGTGGTATACTTACTCAAATTAATCATATAATAAGCTTAAAGTGCTAATTACACAATTTTCACTCCACTTTTGGCTATTTGCATTAGGTACCACTAAACTAATTTTTCATTTTATTTTTCAAGTGTAATATTATTTATTTTTAATGGAAATTTAGGTCAAAAGACAACTTGGGATTTCAAATTACCATAATGCCCCTGTTCGGGTTACATTCCCGATTTTTTGGTAACACCGGGTTTTGTCTGTTTTTCGATTTCTCACTTTTCTTTGTACTAATTATTTAATTTTTCTTTGATATTTCTAATGATATTTATACTTCAATTGTTGTCTCTTTAAGTCCTATAAATATTTTCCAGGGTTCCCCGCATTCTAGGGCTAGTCAACGGTCCACGCCGTGACTTCCCTGTGCGGTCACCCAGCGCTAGGATTCTCGGCTCGCTTAACTTGGTTACATTTCTTTACAATTATTTTTCCTTTGTTTTTCTTGTATTTTTTTTTCTTGTATTTCACTATTTTATATCTCCTCACTCATAACGAAGTGTAGTTCTAGGCATCCTAGCTGTCCGGACAACACTGGTCACCGGAACAGTAGAACGCACTATCGAACTTAGGGGTGTTACATATTGCTAATAAAATCCTAATTGATTTAAGCATGACAACAGGCGAGAAAGTCTCCTCATAGTCAATTCCTTGCCTTTGGCGAAACCCTTTCGCTACTAGCCTTGCCTTATAGGTCTTTACCTTTCCATCAGAACCAATTTTCTTCTTGAAAAACCATTTGTTCCCTATAGGTACAATACCTTTAGGTGGGTCAACAAGATCCCAAACTTGATTCTTATACATGGAATCAATCTCGGATTTCATAGCATCAATCCATTTTGAAGAGTTTATATCTGATATAGCTTCTTCATAAGTATGTGGATCATCTCCATGATCTACTTCTTCATGAGTAGACAACTCTTGTTCTTCTTCATGAAGAAAACCATATCTCACTGGCGGGTGAGATACCCTGGTTGTTGTCACACCCTACTGCCCTATAAGATGTAACATGATCCCGTAGTATACCTAATGAATTACCGTACTTCTCCTACCGATAATCCATTAAATATACTATAAGGGATTTTAAAACAATTTTCGGGAAATTTAAGTCATAAATTAAAATCTGGTGTTATAATTTTTTTTTTTTTCAAAATTTCGGCAAAGTGCCGGCTGTATTTTGAGAAAACAGTTCTTCAATCCTACAGAAGAAAATGCTCCCAATATGTTTTCTCAAATACAACTCCAATAAACTTTATTTCAATTCACAATTCAATTCTCAATACGCAGTCAATTCATTTTCAAACTAATCTCATCATGAAGAAATATTTCATTGATTATAAGACTCAAAATTTATATTACAAAACTATTTAAGTAAATGAAATCTCAAATTTACATTTACAATAATTTACATTTAATTACATACCAAAATATTTTACAAGATTTTTTATACAACTGCTTAAATAATTTACATACATATTATTACATGCATACATCAAAACCTATGTACATGGGTATACCTATAATATACCTGAGTCGAATCAAAGTGTCTTCAAAGAAACTTACTCATCGCTCTATGCTCTTCTTACTGCGACGACATACAAAGCTATCGCTGAGTGGTGAACTCAGTGGTGCACAACTATAATTTAAAACATAGTACAATATACATTGACAAAATTTACAGTAAATAATTTGGAAATCTGAATACTCATCAAATTCTAAAACTCAAAATATTCATTGCCAATAATGTAAATCATTTGTATAAAATGACTTCGATCATGAAATTCAATTTATCAAATCATAACTAATCATTTAGGTAATTCCAACAAAATCAACTATACATAAATCATAATTGAAATCACAATTCTTTACCATTCAAAAGCCATTCTGTATCTCAAAAATCATTCTTTATCTCACTAACTATGCAAGACTAATCCGAAAGGGCCATATTCGATGTGATTCTAACTCCCTATGGTCGGGGAGGTCGAATCAGATTCTAACTCCCTATGGTCGGGGAGGTCGAATCATCGTGCACAGTACACATCACAATAATGAATCTTCCGCAAGGGCCATAACGATAAAAACTTAGATCTAACCTCAAATCAGAGGAAAATCTAAGCCTGTGCACGTACCATGGTAATCGAAACACAACTAACTCCATCGTCTTCTCAACAAATGAGAGAGATGGGTAATAACCTAGTCAAGCATCTATAGTGAGATATAAAACAATATCACAATCCTTTTAGTGAGCATAAATCATAATATAATTCAATTCAAAGTCAATTCCAATATCCAATAATTTTTATGCTCATCACAATTCAAATCATAAATTTGCATTTTTCCATGAAAATTACCATCACAATTTAAAATATGTTCTATCACAATTTTCCAAAATATAATTTATTCAATCCATAACAATGCTTAATACTTGTGGAAATACCATTTCACAAAGCTAAATTCATACATACTATAACAATTTAAATAATCATTGAATTAAATCCAATGCTTGTTAGACATAATACATAAGAAAAATATGTCATTTAATCATATGAAATATTCAGAACAAAATCAGTTAAAAACTAGTTGTGCACAAACCTCTGATAACTGTTTCTTGGCTCTGACTCAGTGTTTCCTTCCCCTTCCCTAAGTCTTTGCTAACTGAGAAACACAATTTGAAGTGTTTCAGTACTCATTTAAACTGTCTCTAAGAATAAGGTTTAATAATTAATTTGTCGAATTCTATTATTTTCTTAGTCAACCTAATATGTCGACCCTCGATGCGTTCTAGGTAAATTCGGTTTTAATGTCACTAATATGTCACATTCAATAGTCTTTGATGGTTGGTACATGTTACCAAATTCATTTCCATGTATCTTGCATTTTCTTGCAATTTGCTGGATTCCGGGATACTAGTATGACTTAGCTGGACGACCTAGTTCCGTCGGTTTTCGGGTTTCGGTCAAAACTACAAACTTGTAGATCTATGTCTTATGGAACGCGGGGCAAAATTTCAGGTCATTTTGAGTTATGTAGACCAAGTTATGGTCATTTTACTATTGCTGGTCAAATTGCATCAAAATTGGTCACTTTAGGTCATTTTAGGTTCGCCCAGTTTTTGGACCCGAATTTGTGCAAGCTGTTTGACTTGCTTATAGTCATTTCTGGCCTTTGGTGTCTTCATAAGACTTGTAGATATGGGTCTTAGCTATTCATGGTTAAAATTTCAGGTCAATTGGACCTGTTTTGAGTGAGTTATGGTCTAAACACTAACTGCTGCCCAAATGGTCAATTTTCAGGCCTCATTTGCACTTAATCCGGATTTGGTCATTTTTCAAGCTACCTTGCAAGTAGAATTTTGGCAAGCTTCCTTAATGAAAGTTGGCACATTTTGTGTCTAGTTTCACCTCCAATTGGTCTCATACCAATTGGAGCCACACACTTAAAGTTATAGGCCTAAAACACAAACTGCCTTATTGAAATTCTTGCATACACATCAAGCATCACTTTTAAGACTCACCAAACTTAACATTCAAACCAATTCTGGTTGTACCACAACCTAAAAATAATTTATAACATATTATAGGTCATTTTGGCAGCTTGCAATTACATTCAATGTGCACCAACAAGTGCAGAATTTGTCCAACTCAATTTACAATAATTCAATCACCAATTCATGCTCATTTACATGTCCCACTTCACACCACCATACATACACTCAAACTGCCATAACAACCAACACATTTTAACATCATTATTCCATAAACCAAGCATGAATTCCAGCATTCCTCAAGAGTTAGCAAACTGCCACAATGGTACACTTACATTCCATTACTTTCCAAGCTTTAAATTTCATTTTACATTTACATATACTAAGTGTACATTACCCAAACAATTTCCTACACAATATACATTTAATCAATCATTTAATTCACCATTTACAAGCACAAATAAACTGCCTTCAAGGTGTTTCCATGGCTGCCAAAAGTACACATTCACATTCAATATCAAACCTCAAAATTTTCTTCATAAATCAAACACCCACAACATCCTTACAAACTTAATGAAGCAATAACCCAAAAATACAAACTTACCACTTTGGAAATTCTTCAAAACCTCTCCAAAACTTGGTTTTCTTGTTGCCTATCTACTGCCCATGGTGTGAGGATTAACTTTAATGAAGGAAGGTGCATGGAAAGTGGCTTAGATCAAGCTTGCATGAAGCTTTAACCCATGCATCCATGGAGGAACTCCATTCTTAGTTTCGGCTGCCCTTTTGAAAGGTTGAAGAAGATGAAATATTCTGCCCATTTTAGCTCTTAAGTGCCCCACATAAAATTTATTTAATCCCCATATGCTCCACTTACATAAAATCAATTATTTTATATGTTTAAATATGTTAATTACCTAATTTGAACTCCATTTTTGCTATTTATATTAGGTACCCTTAAATTAATTTTTCATTATATTTTCCAAGTGTTATATTATTTATTTTTAATGGACATTTAGGTCAAAAGACAATTTGGGGTGTCAAATGACCGCAATGCCCCAGTTCGGGTTGCATTCTCGATTTTTCAGTAACACCGGGTTTTGTCCGTTTTTCGATTTCCCACTTTTCTTTGTACTAATTATTTAATTTTTATTTAATATTTCTAATGATATTTATACTTCAATAGGGGTCTATTTAATTCCTAAAAATATTTTTCAGGGTTCTCCGCGGTCCAGGGCTAGTCAACGGTCCACACCGTGACTTCCCAGTGCGGTCACCCATCGCTAGGGTTCTCGGCTCGCTTAACTTGGTTACATTTCTTTGCTATTATTTTTCCTTTGTTTTTCTTGTGTTTTCTTCTCTTGTATTTCATTATTTTATGTCTCCTCACTCATATCGAAGTGTAGTTCTAGGCATCCTGGTTGTCCGGACAATACTGGTTACCAGAACAGTAGAACGCACTACCGAACATAGGGGTGTTACAATTCTCCCCCCCTTAAAATAAATTTCATCTCGAAATTTTACCTGACATTAGTCTCTGAACAGCTGTGAGTGTTGTCTCCTCATATCCTCTTCACGTTCCCAAGTAGCTTCCTGGCCTGAACGATGGTTCCACAGCACTTTAACCAGGTGTATCTGTTTATTCCTCAGCTGTTTCACCTCATAAGCCAGAATTTCTATGGGTTCTTCCTCATATGAGAGGTCTGGATTTTACCTCAATCTATTCAACTGATAGTACATGAGATGGGTCTGATTTGTACCTCCTTAACATGGACACATGGAAGACAATGTGTATCCTTGCTAACTCCGGAGGTAATGCCAACCGATATGCCAAAGGACCTATTCTTTCCAGAACCTCATATGGTCCGATGAAACGAGGACTTAGTTTCCCCTTTCTGCCAAATCTCATAATCCTCTTCCAAGGAGAAACTTTGAGGAATACTTTATCACCCACTGCATATTTAATATCTCTTCTCTTCAGATCAACATAAAACTTCTGACGGTCTGACGCAGCCTTGAGTCTATCTCTGATCAATTTGATCTTTTCCTATGTCTGCTGAATAATTTCTGGCCAAATCATCTTTCTTTCACCAATTTCATCCCAACATAGGGGAGTTCTGCACTTTCTGCCATACAAAGCTTCATATGGAGGCATCCCAATGCTTGATTGGTAGTTGTTGTTATAAGCAAACTCAATCAAAGGAAAGTGTGTATCTCAACTACCTTCAAACTCAATCACACAAGCCCGTAGCATATCCTCTAATATCCGAATAACCCTTTCAGGTTGGCCATTTGTCTGTGGGTGGAATGCTGTGCTGAAGTTCAATCTAGTTCTTAGGGTTCTCTGAAGACTACCCCAGAATCTAGAAGTGAACCTAGGATCTCTGTCAGATACAATCGATACTGGCACTCCATGCAATTTTACAATTTCATATATGTACAATCTGGCCAATCTTTCCAGGCTATAGTCCATCCGAACTAGCAAAAAGTGAGCAGACTTGGTTGGTCTATCAACTATAACCTATACTGCATCATGACTTTTCTGTGTCCTCGGAAATCTCATCACAAAATCCATAGTTATCTGTTCCCTTACAATGTTTCATAGGGTGCCACTTGTATGCTAGCTTGACACTTATTAATGTATACAAATTCTGTTAGTGGAAGGTATCTGTCCCATCTCCCCTTGGATTCAAGGACACAAGTTCTCAGTATATTCTCGAGGGTTTATTACATTTTACAGGTTATTATTATCATTTCATTTCATTATTTATAGAAACTCAATGAGTTTCAAAATTTACCTGAATCACTTGTTTATTTGTCCATCCGTCTGAGGATGATAAGTAAATCTTGATATCTCTAAGCTTATAGCAATTACTATGGTACAGGTAGTTCACATTAATGTAACTGAGTCACTGACTCCAGCTACCTTACAAGAGTAGTCTTTTGATAGGCTAGTTCTGAAGTTTTAAATTTCTGACTAAAATGTTCACATTTATTTCCAGTAATAGTACTCTATTTGGGTGCAACTGTATCAATTTATAGATTACTTACAAATATTCTTAATTTATTATACCACGAGGAAGCACGTAGCTCTACACAATATGTTAGTAGTATGCCCTAGAGCATATCATTTAGTATGTATCTTGTATATATTTTTATTAATAAAAGGCATTTCCACTTTTCCGTTTACATAATATATTTATGTGTAATAGAAAAGGTCCATTGATATTTTGTTAGAAATATTATTCTTAAGTTGTTAAGAATATGAGTGACAATATTTCTAGCACGAAGTATCATAAATAGGTTCACAATCGAGGATACATCATAATAAGGACATGACTTATCCAGAAAGATTGTATTCATGTTTGTTCCCAAGTTATTTATATGAGATATAAATAAGATGAAATGGTAAGTCTCATGCCATATGACAAACATGATAGGCACTTATAAATGATAAGTAGGCCGAACCAGTGACACTTATGACAAGCACATGGAGTTTACTCTTGTCAATGTTTTGTCATAAATCATATCAGTGCATATAATCTTTAGACCTGAGATAGCACAGTTATCTTGTATATAGGTAGTTTGAGTTTGATACTGCTTTCATACTTGTACTGTGTATGGGTATATGGGCATGTGTTGGCTCCAAATAGTTATATATGGAGGTAGGTGTTGATCAAGATGGAATATGTTCCGCTAAGTAAATAGAGATAAAATCCTATGTTCATTTAATTGTTCTTGATGTTTCAAGTTCCTGGCCAGGACAGATAGATTTATTCAGAAAAGAGTTTCTGATGAGAAAATCTTTTAATCAAGAACTGGAATTAAAAGAGAACATAATATTCATAGCAAATGGAGTTTGACATAAACCATGACTCCAGCTTGAGTTGGGATTTTGTAACAGATAGATTCTAGTGCATGGTAACATATGATTATAGGTTCATTTAAGGTAAACCTTATTACTAATTGGGTGGCTATGGCATGCTATGCTAGGTGTTAACCATGGTCTATGAGGTTCATAAAATGATTTAGAGAAATCATTTATGGTAAGAAAGAGTTCTGATGATATTAAGAGTTGATATCATGTCTCATTGCCAATTAGTGATGAGCCTAGTAAGTCACACACATACACAAGTTATCACCTAATTAAATATGATTTAATTAATTAATTAAAGAGTTTAATTGATTAATTAAATAGGTTTGGTTTGCAATTAAATTACAAAGTCCCTAGCATGACTTGAAACCAAATCTAGATTATTGGATGTATAATATAAGTTAAATTTATATTTAAAGTGTTTAAATATGAATTTAATTAATGAGAAATTAATTAATAGAGATTAATTAATTAATTTATATTTGATATAAATTAATTAGAAGAAGAAAATAATTATTTTGGGTTAAGAACTCAAAATTAAGACACAGGGGCATTTTGGTCATTTTGCAGTGTGACACGTGGCACCATGAGATGGTGACACATGGCATAACACATAAACTTGCCAAATGTTTTTTAATCATGTAAGATGATTAAAATCAAGATTAAATATAGGTTTGACACTTGGCACAATGTGATTGGGTCACTTAAACCTAGAGCTAATCAAAGGGTGACATGTGGCAAGGGTTTAATGTGTTAACCTAGCTATATAAGTGTTGTTATGAGAAAAATAAAACACAACCAGCAGCCACACTCCTTTGTCACGCCACTTTGAGAGTTTTTATCTCTTCTTCTTCATCTCTTATCAATTCAAAGAGATTAGCCATCAATCTCTTGAATTAAGAACACTAGAAATTGTTTCTAGTGTCCTGTTTACATCTTTAATCTCTTAAAAGGCAGAACTTGATTTTCTAATTAATAGAAAAAGCTTTAGAAGCTATTCAAGGGCTGCCATAGGTGTTCTTGGTGTGGACAAGCTAGAGGGACAACATCTAGTGTCCTGAAGACGAATCTCAAAGGCACAGACATGCTGTAGTGCATCAAGAGGTTAGTGTAATCGTTCTTGATTTAATCTAGGGTTCTAAAATTAATCTGATTAATTTTAAAATCTTAAATGGCAAATACAGATCCAAAAACATATTAAAAGAGTTTTAATATGTTGTTTATCATTGAAATCAAATAGATAAAAATAAATCTTGCATGATGCATGTGACCCTAGGTGAAAATTTTTGAATTCAATGGTATAAACTTGTGTTTTTCACGCTTCCGTTCCTTCACAATAATCCTGTGTCGGTACTATAATCTGCAGCTTATAATACAAACGTCGAGAACATTATATAGTCACTACGTTATAACCTCATGGACTAGGTTTTCTAATATCTTATCTTTCTCGAATCCACTAATATCCTAATCCGATTCTGATTCCAATATCCATTAATAATTACTAACAGTAACATCTTTGCTCTCATCTAGAGCAATTCTATTACTGTAACTTACTTTTAGGTCCTCTTGCCTTACATTAAGTAGGCTTGCCAATTAGCTTTATAATTTACAGTATGTTAGAAAATACTTTTAGCTAACAATTCTTCCAAAATTAATGTCAATCATACTTGTTATTGTAGTTTTGATCCTAAAAGACTAGTCACTAACGCATCAAAATTTATTCCCCTATAAAGGAATAGCAACAAAACATATAGTTCTGACACTAACACACAACTAAGTAGTGCTGGGATCAAATAATAACTAATTGTTTCTTTCGAAAATTAAGAACTTACCAGCAGCTACATCTGAAGTTTCTGCTCTTTCTCCTTGGCGCATAGTGGACGCTCTGATTGGTGCGCTACTATATTCGGGTTGATTCACTATGTTATAGTGGTGAGGAGTACTAACTCTATTTCTATCTCGACTCTGACTGACGGTCTGTGAACTATGGAAAGCAGATCGAGGTGCTCTAGTACAATTTTTATCAAAGTGTCCAAGTTTTCCACAATTGTAGCAGGCTCCAGAGGCCCTTCGACAAATACCTCCATGTAGCTTACCACAAACATGGCAGAAATAGGCAGAATAGGAACTTCTGGTTGTTCGATGACTAGATCTTGGTGTTCTCTGCCCTGATGATCTGCCTCTATCTTATCCCTGAGCTCGGGGTTCCTCAAATTCTTTTCTCTTCCTCAAATTACTGCTCGAGCTCTGACCTGTAGATTTCTCCCTCTTCTCTATTTCACACTATCCTTGTGGGGGGTTGGGTTTGTACTTGAGTTTGAGCTGACAGAGTATCAACCATTTGTTGAAAGAAAGTGGCCATTTGCTGGGCCATTCGTGCAGTAATTTGTACTGGTAAAACTGGTACAGTCGGGCCTTCGACACTTTGTGGATCTGGGGCCTCAACTTGTACTTTTGCCATCACGGACTGTTCTATTGTCTCATTCTTCTCTTCCATATCTTTTCATAGGATTTTCTATTCTTGTACAACCAATACAAGGAGATTCCTCTCCATTAGTTCATATTTATGATGTAAATGTACTATATGTATCAAACATTTGAGCAGTTGTAGTTACCGACAAAAATATTTCAAATTCACAGTTCAAAATTTTCTTTAAAACCATTGCTCTAATACCACAAAACATGTCACACCCTACTCCCCTATAAGATGTAACACGATCCCGTAGTATACCTAATGAATTACCGTACTTCTCCTACCGATAATCCATTAAATATACTATAAGGGATTTTAAAATAATTTTCAGGAAATTTAAGTCATAGATTAAAATCTGCTGTTATAAATTTTTTTTTTTTCAAAATTTCTGCAAAGTGCCGGCTGTATTTTGAGAAAACAGTTCTTCAATCCTGCAAAAGAAAATGCTCCCAATTTGTTTTCTCAAATACAACTCCAATAAACTTTATTTAAATTCACAATTCAATTCTCAATACACAATCAATTCATTTTCAAACTAATCTCATCATGAAGAAATATTTCCATTGATTATAAGACTCAAAATTTATATTACAAAACTATTCAAGTAAATGAAATCTCAAATTTACATTTACAATAATTTACATTTAATTACATACCAAAATATTTTACAAGAGTTTTTATATAACTGCTCAAATAATTTACATACATATTATTACATGCATACATCAAAACCTATGTACATGGGTATACCTATAACATACCTGGAGCTGAACTAAAAGTGTCTTCAAAGAAACTTACTCACTGCTCTATGCTCTTCTTACCTGCGACAGCATACAAAGCTATCACTGAGTGGTGAACTCAGTGGTGCACAACTATAATTTAAAATATAGTACAATATACATTGACAAAATTTACAGTAAATAATTTGGAAATCTGAATACTCATGAAATTCTAAAATTCAAAATATTCATTGCCAATAATGTAAATCATTTGTATAAAATGACTTCGATCATGAAATTCAATTTATCAAATCATAACTAACCATTTAGGTAATTCCAACAAAATCAATTATACATAAATCATAATTGAAATCACAATTCTTTACCATTCAAAGGCCATTCTGTATCTCAAAAATCATTCTGTATCTCAAAAATCATTCTTTATCTCACTAACTATGCAAGACTAATCAGAAAGGGCCATATTCGATGTGATTCTAACTCCCTATGGTCGGGGAGGTTGAATCATCGTGCACAATACAAATCACAATAATGAATCTTCCGCAAGGGCCATAACGATAAAAACTTAGATCTAACCTCAAATCAGAGGAAAATCTAAGCCTGTGCACGTACCATGGTAATCAAAACACAACTAACTCCATTGTCTTCTCAACAAATGAGAGAGACGTGTAATAACCTAGTCAAGCATCTATAGTGAGATATAAAACAATATCACAATCCTTTTAGTGAGCATAAATCACAATATAATTCAATTCAAAGTCAATTCCAATATCCAATAATTTTTATGCTCATCACAATTCAAATCATAAATTTGCATTTTTCCATTAAAATTAACATCACAATTCAAAATATGTTCTATCACAATTTTCCAAAACATAATTTATTCAATCCATAACAATGCTTAATACTTGTGGAAATATCATTTCACAAAGCTAAATTCATACATACTATAACAATTTAAATAATCATTGAATTAAATCCAATGCTTGTTAGACATAATACATAAGAAAAATATGTCATTTAATCATATGAAATATTCAGAACAAAATCAGTTAAAAACTAGTTGTGCACAAACCTCTGATAACGGTTTCTTGGCTCTGACTCAGTGTTGCCTTCCCCTTCTTTGAGTCTTTGCTAACTGAGAAACACAATTTGAAGTGTTTTAGTACTCATTTAAACTGTCTCTAAGAATAAGGTTCAATAATTAATTTGTCGAATTCTATTATTTCCTTAGTCAACCTAATATGCCGACCCTCGATGCGTTCTAGGTAAATTTGGTTTTAATGTCACTAATATGTCACATTCAATAGTCTTTTAGGGTTGGTACATGTTACCAAATTCATTTCCATGTATCTTGCATTTTCTTGCAATTTGCTGGACCTAGCCGGACGACCTAGTTCCGTCGGTTTTCGGGTTTCAGTCAAAACTACAAACTTGTAGATCTATGTCTTATGGAACGCGGGGCAAAATTTCAGGTCATTATGAGTTATGTAGACCAAGTTATGGTCATTTGACTATTGCTGGTCAAATTGCATCAAAATTGGTCACTTTAGGTCACTTTAGGTCATTTTAGGTTCGGCCAGTTTTTGGACCCGAACTTATGCAAGCTGTTTCACTTGCTTATAGTCATTTTTGGGATTTGGTGTCTTCATAAGACTTGTAGATATGGGTCTTAACTATTCATGGTTAAACTTTCAGGTCAATTGGACCTGGTTTGAGTGAGTTATGGCCTAAACACTAACTGCTGCCCAAATGGTCAATTTTCAGGCCTCATTTGCACTTAATCCGGATTTGGTCATTTTTCAAGCTACCTTGCAAGCAGAATTTTGGCAAGCTTCCTTCATGAAAGTTGGCACATTTTGTGCCTTGTTTCACCTCCAATTGGTCTCATACCAATTGGAGCCACACACTTAAAGTTATAGGCCTAAAACACAAACTGCCTTATTGAAATTCTTGCATACACATCAAGCATCACTTTTAACACTCACCAAACTTAACATTCGAACCAATTCTGGTTGTACCACAACCTAAACACAAACGGTCCAGGACTAGTCAATGGTCCACGCCGTGACTTTCCGGTGCGGTCACCCATCGCTAGGGTTTTCGGCTCGCTTAACTTGGTTACATTTCTTTGCTATTATTTTTCCTTTGTTTTTCTTGTGTTTTCTTCTCTTGTATTTCATTATTTTATGTCTCCTCACTCATATCGATGTATAGTTCTAGGCATCCTAGCTGTCCGGACAACACTGGTTACTGAAACAGTAGAACACACTACCGAACATAGGGGTGCTACAGTTGTTCTCCGAGGAACAGCTGTAGATGTTTCATCAATGGGTATAGGTTGACTAGATGGATCTATATCCATCTGATCTGTTGGTTGGTCAGAATTCTCCAATTCTAACTCTATTTGCCTTCCTTTGCCTCCTTCTTGAGCAAACTGTTGTTCAAGAAATGTGGCATCTCTACTTATCACAACCTTTTGTGAAGTAGGCAAATAAAAATATTATCCAAAACTATCTTTTGGATATCCAACAAATCGACCTTTTTCAGATCCGGTATCCAATTTATCAGTGTTCAGTTTTTTGATATAAGCTGGACAACCCCAAATCTTAACATGCTTAATACTTGGTTTTCTTCCATGCCATATCTCATAAGGTGTGGAAGAAACTGATTTTGATGGAATCCTATTCAGAATATGCAAAGCTGATTCTAATGCAAATCCCCAAAAGAAGATTGGCATATCAGTATAGCTCATCATACTACGTACCATATCCAATAGGGTACGATTTGTCCTTTCAGATACACCATTCAGTTGTGGCGTTCCTAGAGGAGTCAGCTGAGAAACAATGCCATGCTCTCTCAAGTATTCATCAAATTCAGTACTCAAATATTCACCTCCACGATCTGATCGAAGAGCTTTAATACTCTTTCCTGTTTGATTTTCTACTTCAGATTTAAATTCTTTGAACTTTTCAAAAGATTAATGTTTGTATTTCATCAAATACAAATACCCAAACCTTGATTTATCATCAGTAAAGGTAATAAAATAATGAAAACCCCCTCTAGCCATTTCTTTAAATGGACCACATACATCACTATGTATTAGCTCCAAAATATTTTCAGCTCTTAGCCCTTGTCCAATAAAGGGTGATCTAGTCATTTTGCCCTGAAGGCAAGATTCACAAGTTGGAGCAGGCTCAGAGCCCAATGAGGATAGAATCCCCATTTTCTCCAGTTTTGCAATCCTATCTTCTGCAACATGACATAACCTTAAGTGCCAAATATATTTTGAACTTGAGTTGGTTTTCACCATGGCTGTCACACCCTACCCCTCTATAAGGCATAACATGATCCCGTAGTATACCTAATGAATTACCAACTGAAGGAACGGAAGCGTGAAAAACACAAGATTATACCATTGAATTCAAAAATTTTCACCTAGGGTCACAAGCACCATGCAAGATTTATTTTTATCTATTTGATTTCAATGATAAACAACATATTAAAACTCTTTTAATATGTTTTTGGATCTGTATTTGCCATTTAAGATTTTAAAATTAATCAGATTAATTTTAGAACCCTAGATTAAATCAAGAACGATTACACTAACCTCTTGATGTCTTTGCAGCGTGTCTGCGCCTTTGAGATCGTCTTGAGGACACGGATGTTGTCCCTCTAGCTTGTCCACACCAAGAACACCTATGGCAGCCCTTGAACAGCTTCTAAAGCCTTTTCTATTAATTAGAAATTCAAGTTACGCCTTTTAAGAAGATTAGAGATGCAAGCAGGACACTAGAAACAATTTCTAGTGTTCTTAATTCAAGAGATTGATGGCTAATCTCTTTGAATTGATGAGAGATGAAGAGAAATAGTGGAGGCTCAAAGTGGCGTGACATATGAGAGGAGAGGCTGCTGGTTGTGTTTTCTTTTCATAACCCCACTTAAATAGCTAGGTTAACACATTAAACCCTAGCCACATGTCACCTTTTGATTAAATATAGGTTTGACACTTGGCACAATGTGATTGGGTCACTTAAACCTAGAGCTAATCAAAAGGTGACATGTGGCTAGGGTTTAATGTGTTAACCTAGCTATTTAAGTGGGGTTATGAAAAGAAAACACAACCAGCAGCCTCTCCTCTCATATGTCACGCCATTTTGAGCCTCTCCAGCTATTTCTCTTTATCTCTCATCAATTCAAAGAGATTAGCCATCAATCTCTTGAATTAAGAACACTAGAAATTGTTTCTAGTGTCCTGTTTGCATCTCTAATCTTCTTAAAAGCGAACTTGAATTTCTAATTAATAGAAAAGGCTTTAGAAGCTGTTCAAGGGCTGCCATAGGTGTTCTTGGTGAACAAGCTAGAGGACAACATCCGTGTCCTCAAGACGTCAAAGCGCAGACACTGCAAAGACATCAAGAGGTTAGTGTAATTGATTTAATCTAGGTTCTAAAATTAATCGATTAATTTAAAAATCTTAAATGGCAAATACAGATCCAAAAACATATTAAAAGAGTTTTAATATGTTGTTTATCATTGAAATCAAATAGATAAAAATAAATCTTGCATGGTGCTTATGACCCTAGGTGAAAATTTTTGAATTCAATGGTATAATCTTGTGTTTTTCACGCTTCCGTTCCTTCAATTGGTATCAGATCCACTATATTTGCCATTTAGATTGTTGATTATATAATTTAATTGTGTGTTTGATCATGAGATCAAGAGATTATTGCTGGTTGCAAAGCAAGGTGTGGCGTCACACATGGTAAAGCCACCAATGGTGGCGGCAACAATGGTTCCATGGGTGGTTCAAGGTTTGGCTTTTAATTCTGCAATTGTTGTATGATCTAAGGCCTATTCTTTGACTAATTAAAGTGTTTAATTAGTTGTTTTAATCACACAATTAAATTATGATTCAAATCAGAATTTTAAAAAATGTTTGAATGTGATTCAAATCTGAATTTTAAAAGTTGTTTGAATGTGATTCAAATCTGAATTTTTAAAGTTGTTTGAATCATATTTAAATCTGATTTTTTAAAATTGATTCAATAAAATTCAGATCTGATTTTTTAAAAAATATTTGAATGTGATTCAAATTTGATTTTTTAAAAAATATTTGAATGTGATTCAAATCTGAATTTTTGAAGTTGTTTGAATGTGATTCAAATCTGAATTTTTAAATTTGTTTGAATGAGATTCAAATCTGAATTTTTAAATTTATTTGAATCATATTCAAATCTGGATTTTTAAGTTGAATATGAGATATTCAATTTAATTTAAGAATGTATGTTTTATTTAATTGTTAAATAGTGATATGCATGATGGATGATCATGGACTATAAAAGACCAATGTGATTGGATTTATTTCTTTTATGTTTCTTTGGGATTGTAAATTAATTAATTTATTTTAATTTATTTTGGGCATGTATTATTAAGTTTGTAATATTTTTTGGGTTGTAATTTCATTTATTTAAGTTCTTGTAAATTCGCCTTGGTATGCAAGGATTACTATGTAATATTGGATTGCAAGAAGTTCAAGGAGGTCAAGAGCATTGGTGGGACCGTGGGAGGAATTCAATATCAAGTGTTGATTATGTACTCCTTCAGCAACTCTTGTAAAATGAATGAATGAAATGCACCTAGGAATGCCGATTCAATTCTTGGTGGCTCGAATTGAATCCCTTAGAAAGTCCATGATCATACCATATTTCGCTTATCCATGAATGCATGAGATGTATGGGAATGTATGCAATTATATGATATATGCATGCTAAATGGATAATGTGCAAAGTGAGACCTTAATAGTAATTAGGATGGCTATAAAATCTTCCAAACAAATGATTAAGTTGGAAATGCTATAATTAAAGTAATTATAACATAAGCCCTCCATTGGGGCAATTATTTTAAGAAATTTTAAATAGTTGCATGAGATGCAATTAATTTAAGAGATTTTCTTAAGAATAATTGTTAAGCATGAGATGTTGTAAATATGTAAATGGTTTGGTGGCCAATATTGGATGTACCTGAGGACATTAAAATTATTTGCATAATTACTGGCTCAATGGGATCAACTTAACTAATGCAAGATAAGTCAATATTGGATGTACCTGAGATTTTGAGCATTAGGGGCTAGTAAAAGTATTGAACCTCACATGAGATGTGATGGGCAAGGAGTTGCTCACTTATAGTTTATTGTAATTCCAATAATGGATGTACCTGAGGATGATCAATAGAATTATAAGAATTCAATCACCCACTAGAAATCCATCCAACTAGGATTTTCGTTTTCTACTTTGGAAGTGTAGGATTCGCTAAGTTAGTGGGAGGACCAATTTGATTAAAAGACCATAATCATTTTGGTTAATTACATGATACATTTACTAATTAATCTGGTTATTTTCTGCAATTAATTTTCTGATAAAAATGAGCACAAAACAACCACCACCATCCAATATCCTTGCAAGCATACTTGATCACAACAGGTTGACAGGACCTAATCTGTCTGATTGGCTAAGAAATTTGAAACTTGTCCTGAACCTTGAACATATAGGATGTGTTCTAGATTCAAATGTTCCTGGTCCCTTACCTCCAGAGGCCACACAAGAGGAACATGAAACTTTGGACAAGTGCAAGGAGCATGATATGAGAGCTAAGTGTTACATGCTTGCTTCCATGAGTAATGAGTTACAGAAGCAATATGAGAACATGCAGAGTGCGAGTGAGATCCTCCTTCACCTACAAGAGTTGTATGGTGAGCACAGCAGGAATGCTAGGTATGAGATATCTAGATAACTATTCTGTATGAGGATGTCGAGGGATGAGAATGTTGGGGATCATGTCCACAAGATGATTCGGCTGATTGAGCAGTTGGAACATCTTGACTTCAACATGGATTTCCAACTATAGATGGATTTGATCCTTCAGTCCCTTCCTGAGTCTTTTGGGAATTTTGTGACAAATTTCCATATGACTAAACAGGAATGCACCTTAGTGAATTACTCAACATGCAGGTTATTGACCAAAACAATATCCCAAGCAATAAAGGAAAATATGTAGATTTGGTTGCATCTTCTTCTGCTGGAAAGTCCAACAAGAAGAAGGGCAATAAGAAAAAGAAACCTCAGATTCCTGGTCCTTCCAAGAAAATAGCTAAACAGAAAGGGAAGACCAAAGCTGACAAAGGCAAAGGAAAGTGTTTCCACTGCCAACAGGAAAGTGTTTCCATTGCCAGTAAGAAAGTGTTTCCACCGGCGGTATAGTAATCTAAATGAATGCAATGCCATGGTGAAAACCAACTCAAGTTCAAAATATATTTGGCACTTAAGGTTATGTCATGTTGCAGAAGATAGGATTGCAAAATTGGAGAAAATGGGAATTCTATCCTCATTGGGCTCTGAGCCTACTCCAACTTGTGAATCTTGCCTTCAAGGCAAAATGACTAGATCACCCTTTGTTGGACAAGGGCTAAGAGCTGAAAATATTTTGGAACTAATACATAGTGATGTATGTGGTCCGTTTAAAGAAATGGCTAGAGGGGGCTTTCATTATTTTATTACCTTTTCTGATGATAAATCAAGGTTTGGGTATTTGTATTTGATGAAATACAAACATGAATCCTTTGAAAAGTTCAAAGAATTTAAATCTGAAGTAGAAAATCAAACAGGAAAAAATATTAAAGCTCTTCGATCAGATCGTGGAGGTGAATATTTGAGTAATCGAATTTGATGAATACTTGAGAGAGCATGGCATTGTTTCTCACCGACTCCTCCAGAACGCCACAACCGAATGGTGTATCTAAAGGAGAAATCGTACCTATTGGATATGGTACGTAGTATGATGAGCTATACCGATATGCCAATCTCCTTTGGGGATTTGCATTAGAATCACTTTATATATTCGAATAGGATTCCATCAAAATCGCTTTCTTCCACACCTTATGAGATATGGCATGGAAGAAAACCAAGTCTTAAGCATGTTAAGATTTGGGGTTGTCCAAACTTATATCAAAAGTCAACACCGATAAATTGGAGACCAGATCGTAAAAGGTCGATTTGTTGGATATCCAAAAGATAGTTTTGGATATTATTTTTATTTGCCTACTTCACAAAAGGTTGTGATAAGTAGAGATGCCACATTTCTTGAACAACTTTGTTCAAGGAGGCAAAGGAAGGCAAATAGAGTTAGAATTGGAGAATTTCGACCAACCAATGCATCGATGGATATAGATCCATCTAGTCAACCTATACCCATTGATGAAACATCTACAGCTGTTCCTCGTAGAACAACCAGGGTATCTCACCCACCAGTGAGATATGGTTTTCTTCATGAAGAAGAACAAGAGTTGTCTACTCATGAAGAAGTAGATCATGGAGATGATCCACTTACCTATGAAGAAGCTATATCAGATATAGACTCTTCAAAATGGATTGATGCTATGAAATCCGAGATTGATTCCATGTATAAGAATCAAGTTTGGGATCTTGTTGACCCACCTGAAGGTATTGTACCTATAGGGAACAAATGGGTTTTCAAGAAGAAAATTGGTTCTGATGGAAAGGTAGAGACCTATAAGGCAAGGCTAGTAGCGAAAGGGTTTTGCCAAAGGCAAGGAATAGACTATGAGGAGACTTTCTCGCCTGTTGCCATGCTTAAATCAATTAGGATTTTATTAGCAATAGCTGCATACTATGATTATGAGATTTGGCAGATGGATGTCAAAACAAATTTTTCTCAATGGATACATTGAAGAAAACATTTTCATGGAACAACCTAAGGGATTTGAATCCCAAGATGGTTCCAAGGTATGCAAGCTAAAGCGATCCATTTATGGGTTAAAACAAGCTTCGAGGAGTTGGAACATCCGTTTTGATGAAGCCATTAAATCCTTTGGTTTTATCAAAAATGAGGATGAGCCATGTTTATATAAGAAGGTTAGTGACAGTGCTATCACTTTCCTTGTCTTATATGTGGATGACATACTGTTGATAGGTAATGACACAGGTATGTTGACGACTATAAAGATATGGTTGTCAAATACATTCTCCATGAAAGACTTAGGGGAGGCAACCTATATTCTTGGGATTCGCATCTATAGAGATAGAACGAAAAGAATAATTGGTTTATCCCAAAGTTTATACTTGGAAAAGGTGTTAAAGAGGTTTAACATGCTTGATTCCAAGAGAGGATTGTTACCAGTGAGACATGGTATCCACCTTTCTAGAGAGATGTCTCCAAAGACACCTGAAGAAAGAGATAAGATGGCCAGATTCCATATGCTTCGCTATTGGAAGTTTAATGTATGCAATGTTGTGTACTAGGCCTGATATCGCATATGTCGTTAGTTTGACTAGCGGTATCAATCCAATCCAGTTTGGAACATCGATAATCACAAGAATATCCTTAAGTACTTGAGAAGAACTAAGGATTTATTCTTGATTTATGGAGGTGGAGACTTGCAATTGGATGGTTATACGATTCGATTTCCAATCGATATCGATGATAGAAAGTCTACCTCTGGATATGTGTTCATTTGTAATGGAGGTGCGATCGGTTGGAAGAGTTCCAAACAGAGCACGATCGCAAATTCCACTCATCGAGGTCGAGTATATTGTCGCATCGATGTCGCAAAGGAAGTCGCTTGGATAAAGAAGTTCATGACGTAACTTACAAGAGTTCCTTCCATTGAGTCACAGTTCTATTACATCGTGACAACAATGGAGCAACATGAGCTAAGGAACCAAGGTCTCACCGTAAATCCAAACACATAGAAAGCGCCGCCACATTATCGAGAAATAGTTGGGCGAGGCGATGTAGCCATGCAGAAAATAGCATCACCAAAATCCAAATGATCCATTCACTAAAGCCTATGTCACGCACTCGCTTAGACCGACATCTTGAGAAGATAGGTCTAAGATATTGTAATGAATGGCTCTAGTGCTAGTGGGAGATTGTTAGTAGTATGCCCTAGAGCATATCATTTAGTATGTATCTTGTACATATTTTTAATAATAAAAGGCATTTCCACTTTTCCGTTTACATAATATATTTATGTGTAATAGAAAAGGTCCATTGATATTTTGTTAGAAATATTATTCTTAAGTTGTTAAGAATATGAGTGACAATATTTCTAGCACAAAGTATCATAAATAGGTTCACAATCGAGGATACTTCATAATAAGGACATGACTTATCCAGAAAGATTGTATTCATGTTTGTTCCCAAGTTATTTATATGAGATATAAATAAGATGGAATGGTGAGTCTCATGCCATATAACAAACATGATAGGCACTTATAAATGATAAGTAGTCCGAACCAGTGACACTTATGACAAGCACATGGAGTTTACTCTTGTCAATGTTTTGTCATAAATCATATCAGTGCATATAATCTTTAGACCTGAGATAGCACAGTTATCTTGTATATAGGTAGTTTGAGTTTGATCTGCTTTTATACTTGTAATGTGTATGGGTATATGGGCATGTGTTGGCTCTGCTAGTTATATATGGATTTAGGTGTTGATCAAGATGGAATCTGCTCCTCTAAGTAAATAGAGATAAAATCCTATGTTCATTTATTTGTTCTTGTTTTTTCTAGTTCTTTGCCATGTCAGATAGATTTATTCTGAAAAGATTTTCTGATGAGTAAAATCTTTTTATCAAGAACTGTAATTAAAAGAGAACATAATATTCATAGCAAATGGAGTTTGACATAAACCATGACTCCAGCTTGAGTTGGGATTTTATAACAGAGAGATTCTAGTGCATGGTAACATATGATTATAGGTTCATTTAAGGTAAATCTTATTACTAATTGGGTGGCCATGGCATGCTATGCTAGGTGTTAACCATGGTCTATGAGGTTCATAAAATGATTTAGAGAAATCATTTATGGTAAGAAAGAGTTCAGATGATATTAAGAGTTGATATCATGTCTCATTGCCAATTAGTGATGAGCCTAGTAAGTCACACACATACACAAGTTATCACCTATTTAAATATGATTTAATTAATTAATTAAAGAGTTTAATTGATTAATTAAATAGATTTGGTTTGCAATAAAATTGCAAAGTCCCTAGCATGACTTGAAACCAAATCTAGATTATTGGATGTGTAGTATAAATTAAATTTATATTTAAAGTGTTTAAATATGAATTTAATTGATGAGAAATTAATTAATAGAGATTAATTAATTAATTTATATTTGATATAAATTAATTAGAAGAAGAAAATAATTATTTTGGGTTAAGAACTCAAAATTAAGACACAGGGGCATTTTGGTCATTTTGCAGTGTGACACGTGGCACCATGAGATGGTGACACATGGCATAACACATAAGCTTGCCAAATATTTTTAATCATGTAAGATGATTAAAATCAAGATTAAACTGATAACCCATTAAATACACTACAAGGGATTTTAAACACTTTTCTTACCTCTTTTATAGTGGTGAGCACTATTTACAGGTATTAAAAACCTTTTTGAACTGAAGTGATAGAACTAACATATTTGAATTATTTGGAATTTCTGTAAAAATTTTGGCAAAGTGCCATCTGTATTTTGGATAAAACAGTTCTTCAGAAAACCTGTAAAAAGCACTTCAATATTTTTCCAAATCTCAACTTCAACATATTTATCAACTCAAATCCACAGTGATTTTTCGAAGACTGAGATAAAAGAAATATAATACAATTTTTACAAGTCAAAATAACTCATAATTTACTTTACAACTTCAATGTACAATTTTAATTTACAACTGCTCAAAACCAAAAACAATATGTACATACAGTGGTCATACATTACAGAACAAAATGCAAAATGTTGGTATACTCATTATACCCGGTAGTCTCTCGCTGGAGGTACTAGCAGCCTAGTCTCGCCGCCTGTCTGTCTACCGCGACAAAGAATAAAGCTATCGCTGAGACAATGTCTCAGTGGTGCACAACATTAACCAAATACAATTTAAATCACAATTCATAAATCATATAAATAGTGGATACTTAAAACCATAGTAAATTTCAAGACAGTAATTGTCCACAAGAATTTAAGCTCCATTTCTCAATATCACAATAAATTTCAATAAGTCAGATCATGGTTGAATTCAAAAGACAGTATATGTCAATAAGAGTTTAAATTCATTTCACAATCTTACAATACAAATCAATAAATCACACACAGCTTAATCATGTTCCAAAGTTCAATTCGTCCCAAAAGCCGATAGCTAATGAGGTATTCAATTCATCCCAAAAGTCGATGACTAATGAGGAATAACATAGCTAGCTAGCAAAATTATGAGTACTCATCCAATTCGTCCTCAACAGGCACACACCTCAACACTTCAGCCAGAGAGGGAATTCAATTCGTCCCACTAGACAAGCTAGTGAGGAATACAATCAATATACATGATAGCTGTGGTTTCAAACCATTTCCAATACTTTTCAATCAATAAGTATCCATTAATATCATTCAAATAATACTTGTAGATATGGGTATTCATGGTTAAAATGTCAGGTCAATTGGACCTGTTTTGAGTGAGTTATGGCCTAAACACTAACTGCTGCCCAATTGGTCAATTTTCAAGTCTCAATTGTACTTAATCCGAATTGGTCATTTTTCATGCTACATTGCAAGCAGAATTTTGGTATGCTTTCTCAATGAAAGTTGGCACATTTTGTGCCTAGTTTCACCTACAATTGGTCTCATACCAATTGGAGTTACACATTTAGAGTTATAGGCCAAAATGCACACTGTCCTTAATTACCTTGCTTAAACATGTAGCAATTACACATTTATCTTACCATAAATCCACTCCTCAACCCAATTCTGTTTTGGTACATTACCAAAACCATATACCACTTCACTTTAAAGTCACTTTGGACAGATTACAAACATCTTTAACACACCAAATAAAACTCTAATTCATAAAGTCCAAATACAACCACAATTACACATAAACACTACTCATTATTTCATACAATTTCCACAACTAATTTATATACATATCCATCAATCCTCAATGTCATAATTCTGCCAATATCTTCATGAATTCATACATTCATCATGGAGTCTCAAGGCTACCGAATTGCTCCACCTTGCCAAAGTTTCACATAACTTCCTCAACTTCAATTTTAAATGCCCAATCACCACATATACAAGGAAATAACTTACTAGGACATTAAATCACCCTATTCAACATGAATTCCCATCAACCATATGTAAGAATAAATCATTAAACATACAACTCCATGGCTGTCCAAACTGGATATATCAATAACTCCTCAAACTTGAAAATTTTCTTCACAAATCAAACACCCATAACATGTATACAAAGTTTATCAAAGAAATATTCAAAAACTCAAACTTACCTATTGTTGGGACTTGCTTAATCTTCACTAAAACTTCTTAATATTGGTATCTACTTCTTCCTTTTGATGTGGAGGTGATCTTTAATGAAGAAACCTAGATGATTGGAGGTAAATTGAAGGAGTGGATCAAGCTTCATGCAAAACGGCAATTGAGGGTTCTTCACTTCTTCATTTCGGCATAGTTGAGAGAATTTGGAGAAGATGAAATTTTAGAATGTATAATGGGTATACACCTGCCATTTAGTTCTTAGTTTATTCCTATAGTGGTCCACTTACACCAATTAAATCATATAATAAGTTTAACTTTCATTTATCCCACATTAACCCATAATTTTTGCTATTTACTTTAGGTACCACCAAATAAATTTTTCATTATATTTTTCAAGTGTAATATTATTTATTTTTAATGGACTTTTAGGTCAAAAGACAATTCGAGATGTCAAATGACCATAATGCCCCTGTTCGGGTTGCATTCCTGATTTTTCGGTAACACCGGGTTTTGTCTGTTTTTCGATTTCTCACTTTTCTTTGTACTAATTATTTAATTTTTCTTTGATATTTCTAATGATATTTATACTTCAATAAGGGTCTATTTAAGTCCTAAAAATATTTTCTAGGGTTCGCTGCAGTCCAGGGCTAGTCAACGGTCCACGCCGTGACTTCCCGGTGCGGTCACCCATCGCTAGGGTTCTCGACTCGCTTAACTTGGTTACCTTTCTTTGCTATTAGTTTTCCTTTGTTTTTCTTGTATTTTCTTTTCTTGTATTTCACTATTTTATGTCTCCTCACTCATAACGAAGTGTAGTTCTAGGTATCATAGCTGTACGGATAACACTGGTCACCGGAACAGTAGAACGCACTACCAAACATAGGGGTGTTACAATTCTCCCCCCCTTAAATAAATTTCGTCTCGAATTTTACCTGGCATTAGCCTCTGAATAGCTGTGGGTGCTGTTTCCTCATATCCTCTTCACGTTCCCAAGTAGCTTCCTGGCCTGAATGATGGTTCCACAGCACTTTAACCAGGTGTATCTGTTTGTTCCTCAGCTGCTTCACCTCATATGCCAGAATTTTTATGGGTTCTTCCTCATATGAGAGGTCTGGATTTACTTCAATCTCTTCAACTGATAGTACATGAGATGGGTCAGATCTGTACCTCCTTAACATGGACACATGGAAGACACTGTGTATCCTTGCTAACTCTGAAGGTAATGCCAACCGGTATGCCAAAGGACCCACTCTTTCCAGAACCTCATATGGTCCGATGAAACGAGGACTCAGTTTCCCCTTTCTGCCAAATTTCATAATCTTCTTCCAAGGAGAAACTTTGAGGAATACTTTATCACCCACTGCATACTCAATATCTCTTCTCTTCAGATCAACATAGGACTTCAGACGGTCTGATGCAGCCTTGAGTCTATCTCTAATCAATCTGATATTTTCCTCTGTCTGCTGAACAATTTCTAGCCCAATCATCTTCCTTTCACCTACTTCATCCCAACATAAGGGAGTTCTGCACTTTCTGCCATACAAAGATTCATATGGAGGCATCCCAATGCTTGATTGGTAGCAGTTGTTATAAGCAAACTCAATCAAAGGCAAGTGTGTATCCCAACTACCTTCAAATTCAATCACACAAGCCCATAGCATATCCTCCAATATCTGAATAACCCTCTCGGTCGCCATCCGTCTGTGGGTGGAATGTCAGGTCAAGTTCAATCTAGTTCCTAAGGCTCTCAAGACTACCCTAATCTAGAAGTGAACCTAGGATCTCTCACAAATACAATTGATACTGCACTCCATGCAATTTTACAATCTCATATATGTACAATCGCCAATCTTTCCGTGCTATAATCCATCCGAATCGGTAAAAGTTAGCGGACTTGGTAATTTCACAACTATAACCCATACCGCATCATGACTACTCTGTGTCCTTGGAAGTCTGTAACAAAATCCATAGTTATTCGCTCCCATTTCCACTGCATCGACAAAGGATGTAACAAACCAGTGGAACTTGATGTTCGCCTTTACTGCGACAAGTTAGGCATTTGGAAACAAACTCGGCTATATCTCTCTTCATACCCATCCACCAAGAATGCTCTTTCGTGCCTCTCTGTACATTTTAGTTCCACCGTGGTGCATAGCAAATGGAGACTCATGTGCTTCCTTCATAATGATCTGTCTCGATTCGGCCAAGATCATTAGGAACACATTCGCTTCGATGTAGCAATAAACCATCATCTTTTATAGAAAATTCAGGTTTCTTGCCTGCTGACTTCTTTCGGTAACCGATATTTTTCATCACTCTAAGCGACCATTACGATCTAATCAATCAACACCGCCGTACATGCCATGCAACTCATGCATCCCTCATCATCAATCTCTAAACTGGCATGCTGTGCTTTCAATTCACCTACCATGGACAAAGGAGAAACTCTGAGACTTGCCATAGTCTTGCGACTTAAGGCGTCAGCCACCACATTTGCTTTCCCTGGCTGACAGTCTATTAAGCAATCATAATCTTTGATGAGTTCTAACCATCTCCTCTGCCTCAAATTCAATTCCTTCTAGGTGCCCAAGTACTTCAAGCTCTTGTGATCTATGTAAATGTAGCATTTCTCTCCATACAAATAGTGTCTCCAGATCTTCAGAGCAAAAACAATAGTTGCTAGCTCCAGATCATGTGTTGGGTAATTCCTCTCATGCGGTTTCAGCTGGCGTGATACATAAGCAATGACATTCCGATCTTGCATCAGTACACAGCCTAGCCCATTGTGAGAAGCATCACTATAAGCTGTGTATTCTTTACCCAGAGTAGGTAAAGTGAAAACTGGAGCTTCAGTCAAACACCTCTTCAACTCATCAAAACTTTGTTGGCATTTATCAGTCCACTGAAATTTTACATCTTTCCGAAGCAGTTTGGTCAGTGGAGAAGATAACATAGAAAACCCCTTCACAAACCGACGGTAATATCCAGCTAAACTCAGAAAACTGTGAATTTCTGTGATGTTCCTGGGCGGCTTCCAATTAAGGATAGCTTCTACCTTGCTGGAATCTACCTTGATCCCTTCAGCTGACATAACATGTCCCATAAAGGAGATTTCTTTCAGCCAAAATTCACATTTTGACAATTTGGCGTATAGCTGTTTCTCCCTTAAAGTCTGCAGTACAATCTGTAGATGTCTGTCATGCTCTTTTGCATTCCTCGAGTATATCAAAATGTCATCAATAAACACCACCACAAATTGATAAAGATATGGTCTGAAGATAGTGTTCATCAGATCCATAAAAGCAGCTGGAGCATTTGTTAACCCGAATGGCGTTACTAGAAACTCATAGTGGCCATACCGAGTTCTGAAAGCAGTTTTTGGAATACTATGCTCTTGCACCTTCAACTGATAATAACCAGATCGCAGATCAATTTTGGAGAATACAGCTACACCCTTCAACTGATTAAACAGATCAACAATGCGAGGCAATGGATATCTGTTCTTTATTGTCACCTTATTCAACTGTCGGTAGTCAATGCATAAGCGGAGAGTACCATCCTTCTTCTTAACAAACAACACTGGTGCTCCCCAAGGTGACACACTAGGGCGGATGAAGCCCTTTTCAAGTAATTCTTGCAATTGTATCTTCAACTCCTTCAACTCTGCTGGTGCCATTCTGTATGGCGTTATGGAGATTGGTTCCACACCAGGCATAACATTAATTTCAAACTGCACTTCCCTTTCCAGAGGTAATCCTAGCAATTCATCAGGAAACACATCTGGAAAGTCATATACTGTAGGGATGTCCTTCAATGCTGGACTCCCCACTTGGGTGTCTACCACATGTGCCAAGTAGGCTTCACACCCCTTTCTGATCATTTTTCTGGCTAGTGCAGCCGAAATGATGTTTGATGGCAATAACTGCCTTTCCCCATGTATTACCACATCATTGTACTGAGGGAGACCAAAAGTGGATCTTCATCCTCTGATCAATCATGGCATGATGCCTAGCTAACCAATCCATGCCCAAGATGATATCATAATCTCTAAAGGGCATTTCAATGAGATCAGACAGAAAAGTGTGTCCTTGGATCACCAAAGGACAATCTCTATACATTCTATTAACCCTAACTTCCTGTCCTAGTGGACTTGTTACTAGCACCTCAAAGTCCATTTTTGTACATGGAACAGCAATGCAATCAATGATGCTGCCACTCACATAAGAATGGGTAGAACCCGGATCAAATAACACAAATACATCTTTATTAAAAGTTGAGAAGGTACCAGCCACAACATCAGATGTCTCTGCCTCTTCCCTCTGTCTCATTGCATACATTCTGACTG
This sequence comes from Hevea brasiliensis, assembly GCF_030052815.1. Lineage (NCBI taxonomy): Eukaryota > Viridiplantae > Streptophyta > Magnoliopsida > Malpighiales > Euphorbiaceae > Hevea > Hevea brasiliensis. The sequence continues at coordinate 31,521,570 of NC_079509.1, read as the reverse complement.
GAGCACTGTCTTGCTCTGATTGTTTCACTGTGCCTTGGCTGCCTGCTGGGTTACCTCTACCCCTGCCTCTACCTCTGCTGGGTGGTTGTGAACTTCTAGTGACAGGGCTTTGAACTGACCCTTCTGCAGTAGTAGGAGGTGGTCCAACTCTGCGACTACTGGTGCAGTCATTGGCAAAGTGTTCGGTGCCTCCACAGTTATAACAGGCTCCAATAGCCTTGTAGCATATCCCACCATGATTTCTTCCACATGTCTCACATTGGCAGGGAGGATAGGAACCTCTAGTACTCTGCTGACCAGATAGGGGAGGCTTCTGTCTTGAATATCTTCCCCTACCAGATTTCTTGCCACCTCTGCCATGTCCCCCATAGTTCTTCCTCTTTCCAGTAGGACCACTGGAACTCTGTTTCTGATTTTCCTCTTTCTCTGCCTTCTCCGATTTCTTTTCTCAGAGCACTTCTGCACTCAATTCTTTCTAGTTCTAAGGCTTGAGAAATAAGTTCAAAGAAATTAGTGTGTTTGAAGCCGACTACTTGTAATCTGATACTGGGCTTCAAGCTAGTTTCAAACCTCTTGCATCTCTCCCTGCTGGTAGCAAGTAAACTTACTGCATAATGGCTTAGGCGAGAAAATTCTCTTTCATACTCAGCCACTGATCTGTTCCCCTATTTCAGACTTAGGAATTCTTGTAGCTTCTGGTCTACATAAGCATCAGGGACATATTTGCCTCAATTTCGAGAAAGTCATTCCATGTTAGCACTGCAGTTCTACTGCATCGTGGGGAATGGTTTTCCACTAGTCATAAGCATCTCCCTGTAACAAAGATACAGAGTATTCGAATCTGAGCTCCTCCGTGCAATGCAATTTCTTGAATACCCTATCCATCCTCTCTAACCACTGTTCAGCCTCTAGAGGATCTACTGTCCCCTTGAACTCTGTAGTGCCATACTTCATCATTTTGTCATACTGCCTAGTAGGAGATTGTGGTTGTACCACTGGTGTCTGTATTGGGACTTGAGTAGGCACATTACCAGCCATTTGTTGGAACATTACAGCCATCTGCTGATCGAACTGAGCAGGAAATTGCGGTACTGCAGGGGCTGGTGCAGCTGAACCACTGACATTATGTAGGCCTGGGGCATCCCCTTGCACCTCAGCCTCAATAGATTGATCGACTGAACGATCACCCTCTTCCATAGTCAATGCGAGGATCTTAGACCTCCTAAACAAATAACACAAGGATATTTCCTCCCGTTAGTGCATATTTATAATGTAATGTACTGTATGTATCAGATAATGATATTGAGAAGTTGTACTATGAAGAAAGAATATTCAAGTAACATGTGAAAACAGAATTTAAAAAAAACTAGCTCTGATACCACTAAAACATGTCACACCCTACCCCTCTGTAAGGCATAACATGATCCCGTAGTATACCTAATGAATTACCAACTCCGTCTACTGATAACCTATTAAATACACTCCAAGGGATTTTAAACACTTTTCTTACCTCTTTTATAGTGGTGAGCACTATTTACAGGTATTAAAAACCTTTTTGAACTGAAATGATAGAACTAACATATTTGAATTATTTGGAATTTTTGTAAAAATTTTAGCAGAGTGCCATCTGTATTTTGGATAAAATAGTTCTTTAGAAAACCTGTAAAAAGCACTTCAATATTTTTTCAAATCTCAACTTCAACATATTTATCAACTCAAATCCACAGTGATTTTTCGAAGACTGAGATAAAAGAAATATAAAACAATTTTTACAAGTCAAAATAACTCATAATTTACTTTACAACTTAAATGTACAATTTTAATTTACAACTGCTCAAAACCAAAAACAATATGTACATACAGTGGTCATACATTACAGTACAAAATGCAAAATGTTGGTATACTCATTATACCCGGTAGTCTCTCGTTGGAGGTACTAGCAACTAGTCATCGCTCTGTCTGCATCTACCAAATGACAAAGAATAAAAGCTATCGCTGAGACAATGTCTCAGTGGTGCACCACATTAACCAAATACAATTTAAATCACAATTCATAAATCATATAAATAGTGGATACTTAAAACCATAGTAAATTTCAAGACAGTAATTATCCACAAGAATTTAAACTCCATTTCTGAATATCACAATAAATTTCAATAAGTCAGATCATGGTTGAATTCAAAAGACAGTATATGTCAATAAGGGTTTAAATTCATTTCACAATCTCACAATACAAATCAATAAATCACACACAGCTTAATCATGTTCCAAAGTTCAATTCGTCCCAAAAGCCGATAGCTAATGAGGTATTCAATTCGTCCCAAAAGTCGATGACTAATGAGGAATAACATAGCTAGCTAGCAAAAATATGAGTACTCACCAATTCGTCCTCAACAGGCACACACCTCAACACTTCAGCCAGAGAGGGAATTCAATTTGTCCCACTAGATAAGCTAGCGAGGAATACAATCAATATACATGATAGCTGTGGTTTCAAACCATTTCCAATACTTTTCAATCAATAAGTATCCATCAATATCATTCAAATAATTTCTCACAGTTTTCAAATCATTTACAATGCTTTTCAAGCAATAAATATCCATTCAAACACATTTCCACAATTTAAAACAATAATGTATAAATAGTCATAATTCATTTCAATTGAAAAATTCAAAAGAAATAGTTGTTGTGCACAAACCTCTGATAATTATCTCCTGGTCTGGACTCAGTGTTTCCTTCCCATTTCCTAAGTCTTTGGTAACTGAGAAACACAATTTGAAGTGTTTCAGTACTAAATTAAACTGTTTCTATCGATAATGTTTGACAAATAATTCACTAAAAGCTATTATTTGCTTAATCGCATAATTGTTAGTAGTATGCCCTAGAGCATATCATTTAGTATGTATCTTGTACATATTTTTAATAATAAAAGGCATTTCCACTTTTCCGTTTACATAATATATTTATGTGTAATAGAAAAGGTCCATTGATATTTTGTTAGAAATATTATTCTTAAGTTGTTAAGAATATGAGTGACAATATTTCTAGCACAAAGTATCATAAATAGGTTCACAATCGAGGATACTTCATAATAAGGACATGACTTATCCAGAAAGATTGTATTCATGTTTGTTCCCAAGTTATTTATATGAGATATAAATAAGATGGAATGGTGAGTCTCATGCCATATAACAAACATGATAGGCACTTATAAATGATAAGTAGGCCAACGGTGACACTTATGACAAGCACATGGAGTTTACTCTTGTCAATGTTTTGTCATAAATCATATCGATGCATATAATCTTTAGACTGAGATAGCAGCTTATCTTGTATATAGGTAGTTTGAGTTTGATATCGCTTTCATACTTGTACTATGTATGGGTATATGGGCATGTGTTGGCTCCTGCTAGTTATATATGGAGGTAGGTGTTGATCAAGAAGGAATTGCTCTCTAAGTAAATAGAGATAAAATCCTATTTCATTTAATTGTTCTTGATGTTTCAAGTTCCTGGCCAGACAGATAGATTTATTCGTAAAAGAGTTTCGATGAGAAAAATCTTTTAATCAAGAACTGGAATTAAAAGAGAACATAATATTCATAGCAAATGGAGTTTGACATAAACCATGACTCAAATTTTGAGTTGGGATTTTGTAACAGAGAGATTCTAGTGCATGGTAACATATGATTATAGGTTCATTTAAGGTAAATCTTATTACTAATTGAGTGGCCATGGCATGCTATGCTAGGTGTTAACCATGGTCTATGAGGTTCATAAAATGATTTAGAGAAATCATTTATGGTAAGAAAGAGTTCTGATGATATTAAGAGTTGATATCATGTCTCATTGCCAATTAGTGATGAGCCTAGTAAGTCACACACATACACAAGTTATCACCTATTAAAATATGATTTAATTAATTAATTAAAGAGTTTAATTGATTAATTAAATAGATTTGGTTTGCAATAAAACTGCAAAGTCCCTAGCATGACTTGAAACCAAATCTAGATTATTGGATGTGTAGTATAAATTAAATTTATATTTAAAGTGTTTAAATATGAATTTAATTGATGAGAAATTAATTAATAGAGATTAATTAATTAATTTATATTTGATATAAATTAATTAGAAGAAGAAAATAATTATTTTGGGTTAAGAACTCAAAATTAAGACACAGGGGCACTTTGGTCATTTTGCAGTGTGACACGTGGCACCATGAGATGGTGACACATGGCATAACACATAAGCTTGCCAAAAATTTTTAATCATGTAAGATGATTAAAATCAAGATTAAATATAGGTTTGACACTTGGCACAATGTGATTGGGTCACTTAAACCTAGAGCTAATCAAAAGGTGACATGTGGCTAGGGTTTAATGTGTTAACCTAGCTATTTAAGTGTGGTTATGAAAAGAAAACATAACCAACAGCCTCTCCTCTCATATGTCACGCCACTTTGAGCCTCTCCAGCTATTTCTCTTCATCTCTCATCAATTCAAAGAGATTAGCCATCAATCTCTTGAATTAAGAACGCTAGAAATAGTTTCTAGTATCCTGTTTGCATCTCTAATCTCTTAAAAGGCAGAACTTGAATTTCTAATTAATAGAAAAGGCTTTAGAAGCTGTTCAAGGGCTGCCATAGGTGTTCTTGGTGTGGACAAGCTAGAGGGACAACATCTGGTGTGCTCAAGATGAATCTCAAAGGCGCAGACACGCCGCAAAGACATCAAGAGGTTAGTGTAATCGTTCTTGATTTAATCTAGGGTTCTAAAATTAATCTGATTAATTTTAAAATCTTAAATGGCAAATACAGATCCAAAAACATATTAAAAGAGTTTTAATATGTTGTTTATCATTGAAATCAAATAGATAAAAATAAATCTTGCATGGTGCTTGTGACCCTAGGTGAAAATTTTTGAATTCAATGGTATAATCTTGTGTTTTTCACGCTTCCGTTCCTTCAATTGGTATCAGAGCTAAGTGTTACATGCTTGCTTCCATGAGTAATGAGTTACAGAAGCAACATGAGAACATGCAGAGTGCTAGTGAGATCCTCCTTCACCTACAAGAGTTGTATGGTGAGCACAGCAGGAATGCTAGGTATGAGATATCTAAACAGCTTATTCCGTATGAGGATGTCCGAGGGATGTAATGTTGGGGATCATGTCCACAAGATGATTCGGGTGATTGAGCTTGGAACATCTTGACTTCAACATGGATTTCCAACTACAAACGGATTTGATCCTTCATCCCTTCCCGAGTCTTTTGGGAATTTTGTGACAAATTTCCATATGACTAAACAGAATGCACCTTAGCCAATTACTCAACATGCTGGTTATTGCCCAAAAGAATATGCCAGCAATAAAGAAAAAGAGGTAGCTTTGGTTGCATCTTCTTCACTGGAAAGTCCAACAAGAAGAAAGGCAATAAGAAAAAGAAACCTCGGATTCCTGGTCCTTCCAAGAAAATAGCTAAACAGAAAAGTAAGACTAAAGCTGATGGAGGCAAAGGAAAGTGTTTCCACTGCCAACAGGAAAGTGTTTCCATTGCCAGTAAGAAAGTGTTTCCACTGGCCAGAGTGTAGCAATCTAAATGAAAGCAATGCCATGGTGAAAACCAACTCAAGTTCAAAATATACTTGGCACTTAAGGTTAGGTCATGTTGCATAAGATAGGATTGCAAAATTGGAGAAAATGGGTATTCAATCATCATAGGTCTCTTAGCATACTCCAACTTGTGAATCTTGCCTTCGGGGTAAATGACTAGATCACCCTTTGTTGGACAAGGGCTAAGAGCTGAAAATATTTTGGAGCTAATACATAGTGATGTATGTGGTCCATTTAAAGAAATGGCTAGAGGGGGCTTTCATTATTTTATTACCTTTACTGATGATAAATCAAGGTTTGGGTATTTGTATTTGATGAAATACAAACATGAATCCTTTGAAAAGTTTAAGGAATTTAAATCTGAAGTAGTAAATCAAACAGGAAAAAATATTAAAGCTCTTCGATCAGATCGTGGAGGTGAATATTTGAGTACTGAATTTGATGAATACTTGAGAGAGCATGGCATTGTTTCTCAGCTGACTCCTCCAGGAACGCCACAACTGAATGGTGTATCTAAAAGGAGAAATCGTACCCTATTGGATATGGTACGTAGTATGATGAGCTATACTGATATGCCAATCTCCTATTGGGGATTTGGATTAGAATCACTTTGTATATTCGAATAGGATTCCATCAAAATCGCTTTCTTCCACACCTTATGAGATATGGCATGGAAGAAAACCAAGTCTTAAGCATGTTAAGATTTGGGGTTGTCCAAATTATATCAAAAAGTCAACACTGATAAATTGGAGACTAGATCAGAAAAAGGTCGATTTGTTGGATATCCAAAAGATAGTTTTGGATATTATTTTTATTTGCCTACTTCACAAAAGGTTGTGATAAGTAGAGATGCCACATTTCTTGAACAACAGTTTGTTCAAGAAGGAGGCAAAGGAAGGCAAATAGAGTTAGAATTGGAGAATTCTGACCAACCAATGCATCGATGGATATAGATCCATCTAGTCAACCTATACCCGTTGATGAAACATCTACAGCTGTTCCTCGTAGAACAACCAGGTATCTCACCCACCAGTGAGATATGGTTTTCTTCATGAAGAAGAACAAGAGTTGTCTACTCATGAAGAAGTAGATCATGGAGATGATCCACTTACCTATGAAGAAGCTATATCGATATAGACTCTTCAAAATGGATTGATGCTATGAAATCCGAGATTGATTCCATGTATAAGAATCAAGTTTGGGATCTTGTTGACCCACCAAGGTATTGTACCTATAGGGAACAAATGGGTTTTCAAGAAGAAAATTGGTTCTGATGGAAAGGTAGAGACCTATAAGGCAAGGCTAGTAGCGAAAGGGTTTCGCCAAAGGCAAGGAATAGATTATGAGGAGACTTTCTCACCGCCATGCTTAAATCAATTAGGATTTTATTAGCAATAATGCATACTATGATTATGAGATTTGGCGGATGGATGTCAAAATGCCTTTTCTCAATGGATACATTTAAGAAAACATTTTCATTAAACAAAATAAGGGATATGAATCCAAAGATGGTTCCAAGGTATGCAAGCTAAAGCGATACATTTATGGGTTGAAACAAGCTTCGAGGAGTTGGAACATCCGTTTTGATGAAGCCATTAAATCTTTTGGTTTTATCAAAAATGAGGATGAGCCATGTGTATATAAGAAGGTTAGTGACAGTGCTATCACTTTCCTTGTCTTATATGTGGATGACATCTTGTTGATGGGTAATGATAAAGATATGTTGACGACTATAAAGGTATGGTTGTCAAATACATTCTCCATGAAAGACTTAGGGGAGGCAACCTATATTCTTGGGATTCGCATCTATAGAGATAGAGCGAAAAGAATAATTGGTTTATCCCAAAGTCTATACTTGGAAAAGGTGTTAAAGAGGTTTAACATGCTTGATTCCAAGAGAGGATTGTTACCAAGTGAGACATGGTATCCACCTTTCTAAAGAGATGTCTCCAAAGACACCTGAAGAAAGAGATAAGATGGCCAGGATTCCATATGCTTCGGCTATTGGAAGTTTAATGTATGCAATGTTGTGTACTAGGCCGGATATCGCATATGCTGTTAGTTTGACTAGCAGGTATCAATCCAATCCAGGTTTGGAACATCGATAGTCACAAGAATATCCTTAAGTACTTGAGAAGAACTAAGGATTTATTCTTGATTTATGGAGGTGGAGATGTGCAATTGGATGGTTATACTGATTCTGATTTCCAATCAGATATCGATGATAGAAAGTCTACCTCTAGATATGTGTTCATTTGTAATGGAGGAGGTGCAAATTGGAAGAGTTCCAACAGAGCACGATCGCAGATTCCACTACGTAGGTCGAGTATATTCTTGCATCGATGTCGCAAAGGAAGTCGTTTGGATAAAGAAGTTCATGAGAACTTACAAGAGTTCCTTCCATTGAGTCGCCAGCCCACTACATCGTGACAATAATGGAGCGATCATACTGAGCTAAGGAACTAAGGTCTCACCCAAAATCCAAACACATAGAAAGGCGCTACCACATTATCAGAGAAATAGTTGGGCGAGGCGATGTAGCCATGCAGAAAATAGCATCAGCTGAAAATCCAGCTGATCCATTCACTAAGCCTATGTCACAGACTCGCTAGACCGACATCTTGAGAAGATAGGTCTAAGATATTGTAATGAATGGCTCTAGTGCTAGTGAGAGATTGTTAGTAGTATGCCCTAGAGCATATCATTTAGTATGTATCTTGTACATATTTTTAATAATAAAAGGCATTTCCACTTTTCCGCTTACATAATATATTTATGTGTAATAGAAAAGGTCCATTGATATTTTGTTAGAAATATTATTCTTAAGTTGTTAAGAATATGAGTGACAATATTTCTAGCACAAAGTATCATAAATAGGTTCACAATCGAGGATACTTCATAATAAGGACATGACTTATCCGTAAAGATTGTATTCATGTTTGTTCCCAAGTTATTTATATGAGATATAAATAAGATGGAATGGTGAGTCTCATGCCATATAACAAACATGATAGGCACTTATAAATGATACGTAGGTCAACTAAGGACACTTATGACAAGCACATGGAGTTTACTCTTGTCAATGTTTTGTCATAAATCATATCTGCATATAATCTTTAGACCTGAGATAGCACGATTATCTTGTATATAGGTAGTTTGAGTTTGATAACGCTTTCATACTTGTACTATGTATGGGTATATGGGCATGTGTTGGCTCTGCTAGTTATATATGGAGGTAGGTGTTGATCAAGAAGGAATCTGTTCCTCTAAGTAAATAGAGATAAAATCCTATGTTCATTTAATTGTTCTTGATGTTTCAAGTTCCTGGCCAGACAGATAGATTTATTCGTAAAAGAGTTTCGATGAGAAAATCTTTTAATCAAGAACTGGAATTAAAAGAGAACATAATATTCATAGCAAATGGAGTTTGACATAAACCATGACTCAGCTTGAGTTGGGATTTTGTAATGTAGAGATTCTAGTGCATGGTAACATATGATTATAGGTTCATTTAAGGTAAATCCTATTACTAATTGGGTGGCCATGGCATGCTATGCTAGGTGTTAACCATGGTCTATGAGGTTCATAAAATGATTTAGAGAAATCATTTATGGTAAGAAAGAGTTCGATGATATTAAGAGTTGATATCATGTCTCATTGCCAATTAGTGATGAGCCTAGTAAGTCACACACATACACAAGTTATCACCTATTTAAATATGATTTAATTAATTAATTAAAGAGTTTAATTGATTAATTAAATAGATTTGGTTTGCAATAAACCGCAAAGTCCCTAGCATGACTTGAAACCAAATCTAGATTATTGGATGTGTAGTATAAATTAAATTTATATTTAAAGTGTTTAAATATGAATTTAATTGATGAGAAATTAATTAATAGAGATTAATTAATTAATTTATATTTGATATAAATTAATTAGAAGAAGAAAATAATTATTTTGGGTTAAGAACTCAAAATTAACACACAGGGCATTTTGGTCATTTTGGTGTGACACGTGGCACCATGAGATGGTGACACATGGCATAACACATAAGCTTGCCAAATATTTTTAATCATGTAAGATGATTAAAATCAAGATTAAATATAGGTTTGACACTTGGCACAATGTGATTGGGTCACTTAAAGCTAGAGCTAATCAAAAGGTGACATGTGGCTAGGGTTTAATGTGTTAACCTAGCTATTTAAGTGTGGTTATGAAAAGAAAACATAACCAGCAGCCTCTCCTCTCATATGTCACGCCACTTTGAGCCTCTCCATCTATTTCTCTTCATCTCTCATCAATTCAAAGAGATTAGCCATCAATCTCTTGAATTAAGAACGCTAGAAATAGTTTCTAGTATCCTGTTTGCATCTCTAATCTCTTAAAAGGCAGAACTTGAATTTCTAATTAATAGAAAAGGCTTTAGAAGCTGTTCAAGGGCTGCCATAGGTGTTCTTGGTGTGGACAAGCTAGAGGGACAGCATCTGGTGTCCTGAAGACGAATCTCAAAGGCGCAGACACGCTGCAGCACATTAAGAGGTTAGTGTAATCGTTCTTGATTTAATCTAGGGTTCTAAAATTAATCTGATTAATTTTAAAATCTTAAATGGCAAATACAGATCCAAAAACATATTAAAAGAGTTTTAATATGTTGTTTATCATTGAAATCAAATAGATAAAAATAAATCTTGCATGGTGCTTGTGACCCTAGGTGAAAATTTTTGAATTCAATGGTATAATCTTGTGTTTTTCACGCTTCCGTTCCTTCAATAATATACCGACCCTCGATGCGTTCTAGGTAATTTAGGTTTTAGTGTCACTAATATGTCACATTCGATAGTGTTTTAGGGTTGGTACACGTTACCAATTTCATTTCCTTGTTTAGTGCATTTTATTGCAAATTGCTGGATTCCGGTATACTGGTTTGACCTAGCCGGACGACCTAGTTTCCTCGGTTTTCGGGTTTCGATCAAAACTACAAACTTGTAGATCTATGTCTTATTGCACGCGGGGCAAAATTTTAGGTCAATCCGAGTTATGTAGACCAAGTTATGGTCATTTTACTATTGCTGGTCAAGTGGCATCAAATTAGGTCATTTTAGGTCAACTTTGGTCAACTTTGGTTTGGCCAGTTTTTGGACCCGAACTTGTGCAAGCTGTTTGACTTGCTTATGGTCATTTTTGGGCTTTGGTGTCTTCATAAGACTTGTATATATGGGTCTTAGCAATTCATGGTTAAAATTTCAGGTCAATTGGACCTATTTTGAGTGAGTTATGGCCTAAACACTAACTGTTACCCAATTGGTCAATTTTCAGGTCTCAATTGTACTTAATCCGAATTGGTCATTTTTCATGCTACATTGCAAGCAGAATTTTGGTATGCTTTGTCAATGAAAGTTGGCACATTTTGTGCCTGGTTTCACCTCCAATTGGTCTCATACCAATTGGAGTTGCACATTTAGAGTTATAGGCCAAAATGCACACTGTCCTTAATTACCTTGCTTAAACATGTAGCAATTACACATTTACCTTACCATAAATCCACTCCTCAACCCAATTCTTGTTAGTAGTATGCCCTAGAGCATATCATTTAGTATGTATCTTGTACATAATTTTATTAATAAAAGGCATTTCCACTTTTCCGTTTACATAATATATTTATGTGTAATAGAAAAGGTCTATTGATATTTTGTTAGAAATATTATTCTTAAGTTGTTAAGAATATGAGTGACAATATTTCTAGAACAAAGTATCATAAATAGGTTCACAATCGAGGATACTTCATAATAAGGACATGACTTATCCAGAAAGATTGTATTCATGTTTGTTCCCAAGTTATTTATATGAGATATAAATAAGATGGAATGGTGAGTCTCATGCCATATAACAAACATGATAGGCACTTATAAATGATAAGTAGGCCGAACCAGTGACACTTATGACAAGCACATGGAGTTTACTCTTGTCAATGTTTTGTCATAAATCATATCAGTGCATATAATCTTTAGACCTGAGATAGCACAGCTATCTTGTATATAGGTAGTTTGAGTTTGATACTGCTTTCATACTTGTACTATGTATGGGTATATGGGCATGTGTTGGCTCCTACTAGTTATATATGGAGGTAGGTGTTGATCAAGATGGAATCTGTTCCTCTAAGTAAATAGAGATAAAATCCTATGTTCATTTAATTGTTCTTGATGTTTCAAGTTCCTGGCCAGTACAGATAGATTTATTCATAAAAGAGTTTCTGATGAGAAAATCTTTTAATCAAGAACTGGAATTAAAAGAGAACATAATATTCATAGCAAATGGAGTTTGACATAAACCATGACTCCAGCTTGAGTTGGGATTTTGTAACAGAGAGATTCTAGTGCATGGTAACATATGATTATAGGTTCATTTAAGGTAAACCTTATTACTAATTGGGTGGCCATGGCATGCTATGCTAGGTGTTAACCATGGTCTATGAGGTTCATAAAATGATTTAGAGAAATCATTTATGGTAAGAAAGAGTTCTGATGATATTAAGAGTTGATATCATGTCTCATTGCCAATTAGTGATGAGCCTAGTAAGTCACACACATACACAAGTTATCACCTATTTAAATATGATTTAATTAATTAATTAAAGAGTTTAATTGATTAATTAAATAGGTTTGGTTTGCAATTAAATTGCAAAGTCCCTAGCATGACTTGAAACCAAATCTAGATTATTGGATGTGTAGTATAAATTAAATTTATATTTAAAGTGTTTAAATATGAATTTAATTAATGAGAAATTAATTAATAGAGATTAATTAATTTATTTATATTTGATATAAATTAATTAGAAGAAGAAAAATAATTATTTTGGATTGAGAACTCAAAATTAAGACACAGGGGCATTTTGGTCATTTTGTAGTGTGACACATGGCACCATGAGATGGTGACACATGGGATTACACATAAGCTTGCCAAATGTTTTTTTTTAAGCATGTAAGATGATTAAAATCAAGATTAAATATAGGTTTGACACTTGGCACAATGTGATTGGGTCACTTAAACCTAGAGCTAATCAAAGGGTGACATGTGGCAAGGGTTTAATGTGTTAACCTAGCTATTTAAGTGTTGTTATGAGAAAATAAAACACAACCAGCAGCCTCTCCTCTCATTTGTCACGCCACTTTGAGCCTCCCCAGCTATTTCTCTTCATCTCTCATCAGTTCAAAGAGATTAGCCATCAATCTCTTGAATTAAGAACACTAGAAATTGTTTCTAGTGTCCTGTTTACATCTCTAATCTCTTAAAAGGCAGAACTTGTATTTCTAATTAATAGAAAAAGCTTTAGAGGCTGTTCAAGGGCTGCCATAGGTGTTCTTGGTGTGGACAAGCTAGAGGGACAACATCTAGTGTCCTGAAGACGAATCTCAAAGGCGCAGACACGCTGCAGTGCATCAAGAGGTTAGTGTAATCGTTCTTGATTTAATCTAGGGTTCTAAAATTAATCTGATTAATTTTAAAATCTTAAATGGCAAATACAGATCCAAAAACATATTAAAAGAGTTTTAATATGTTGTTTATCATTGAAATCAAATAGATAAAAATAAATCTTGCATGATGCATGTGACCCTAGGTGAAAATTTTTGAATTCAATGGTATAAACTTGTGTTTTTCACGCTTTCGTTCCTTCAATTCTGTTTTTGTACATTACCAAAACCATATACCACTTCACTTTAAAGTCACTTTGGGCAGATTACAAACATCTTTAACACACCAAATAAAACTCTAATTCATAAAGTCCAAATACAACCACAATTACACATAAACACTACTCATTATTTCATACAATTTCCACAACTAATTTATATACATATCCATTAATCCTCAATGTCATAATTCTGCCAATATCTTCATGAATTCATACATTCATCATGGAGTCTCAAGGCTATCGAATTGCTCCACCTTGCCAAAGTTTCACATAACTTCCTCAACTTCAATTTTAAATGCCCAATCACCACATATATAAGGAAATAACTTACTAGGACATTAAATCACCCTATTCAACATGAATTCCCATCAACCATATGTAAGAATAAATAATTAAACATACAACTCCATGGCTGTCCAAACTGGATATATCAATAACTCCTCAAACTTGAAAATTTTCTTCACAAATCAAACACCCATAACATGTATACAAAGTTTATCAAAGAAATATTCAAAAACTCAAACTTACCTATTGTTGGGACTTGCTTAATCTTCACTAAAACTTCTTAATATTGGTATCTACTTCTTCCTTATGATGTGGAGGTGATCTTTAATGAAGAAACCTAGATGATTGGAGGTAAATTGAAGGAGTGGATCAAGCTTCATGCAAAACGGCAATGGAGGGTTCTTCACTTCTTCATTTCGGCATAGTTGAGAGAATTTGGAGAAGATGAAATTTTAGAATGTATAATGGGTATACACCTACCATTTAGTTCTTAGTTTATTCCTATAGTGGTCCACTTACACCAATTAAATCATATAATAAGTTTAACTTTCATTTATCCCACATTAACCCATAATTTTTGCTATTTACTTTAGGTACCACCAAATAAATTTTTCATTATATTTTCCAAGTGTAATATTATTTATTTTTAATGGAATTTTAGGTCAAAAGACAATTCGAGATGTCAAATGACCATAATGCCCCTGTTCGGGTTGCATTCCCGATTTTTCGGTAACACCGGGTTTTGTCTGTTTTTCGATTTCTCACTTTTCTTTGTACTAATTATTTAATTTTTCTTTGATATTTCTAATGATATTTATACTTCAATAAGGGTCTATTTAAGTCCTAAAAATATTTTCCGTGGTTCCTGCAGTCTGTATTAGTCAACGGTCCACGCCGTGACTTCCCAGTGCGGTCACCCATCGCTAGGGTTCTCGACTCGCTTAACTTGGTTACCTTTCTTTGCTATTATTTTTCCTTTGTTTTTCTTGTATTTTCTTCTCTTGTATTTCACTATTTTATGTCTCCTCACTCATAACGAAGTGTAGTTCTAGGTATCCTAGCTGTCCGGATAACACTGGTCACCGGAACAGTAGAATGCACTACCGAACATAGGGGTGTTACAATGGCATTGCATTCTTTTAGATCACTTGCATTCAATTTGTGTTTGTCATTATTATCCAAATAATAAAGACCATCATTCATATGACCCGAACCAACATATTTATTTCTAAAATAAATATTGCAAACATCATCTGTGAACTGAAATTCATAGCCATTTCTAGTCAAACTAGATATAGAAATGATGTTCTTAAAAGCATCAGGTACATATAAAATATTATCCAAACACAAAACATGTCCAAACATGTAAAAATATTTAGATCCTATGGTTAAAGCTTCAACAGTTGAGCCATTGCCAATCTGAACTCTAATATCTTGAGAACGCAAGCTGCTACTGTTTGCTAGTTCCTGCATATCATTAGAAATGTGAGAACTGGCACCAGTATCTAAAACCCAAGCTGTAGATGAACTATGAGTATCATCAGAATCTAAATAACAAGATATGGACATACCTTCTGAAGGTATATCCTTTTTGTCCTTCAGAGAAGCAAAATACTTTAGGCAGTTCCTTTTCCAGTGCCCATCCTTTTGGCAGTGGAAACATTTTCCTTTGCCTCCATCAGCTTTAGTCTTCCTTTTCTGTTTAGCTATTTTCTTGGAAGGACCAGGAATCTAAGGTTTCTTTTTCTTATTGCCCTTCTTCTTGTTGGACTTTCCAGCAGAAGAAGATGCAACCAAAGCTACCTCTTTTTCTTTATTACCTGGCATATTCTTTTGGGCAATAACCAGCATGTTGAGTAAACCAGCTAAGGTGCATTCCTGTTTAGTCATATGGAAATTTGTCACAAAATTCCCAAAAGACTCAGGAAGGGACTGAAGGATCAAATCCGTTTGTAGTTGGAAATCCATGTTGAAGTCAAGATGTTCCAACTGCTCAATCAGCCGAATCATCTTGTGGACATGATCCCCAACATTCTGTCCCTCAGACATCCTCATACGGAATAGCTGTCTAGATATCTCATACCTAGCATTCCTGCTGTGCTCACCATACAACTCTTGTAGGTGAAGGAGGATCTCACTCGCATTCTGCATGTTCTCATGTTGCTTCTGTAACTCATTACTCATGGAAGCAAGCATGTAACACTTAGCTCTCATATCATGCTCCTTCCACTTGTCCAAAGTTTCATGTTCCTCTTATGTGGCCTCTGAGGTAAGGGACCAGGAACATTTGAATCTAGAACATATCCTATATGTTCAAGGTTCAGGACAAGTTTCAAATTTTTTAGCCAATCAGACAGATTAGGTCCTGTCAACCTATTGTGATCAAGTATGCTTGCAAGGATATTAGACGGTGGTGGTTGTTTTGTGCTCATTTTTATCAGAAAATTAACTGCAAAAAATAACCAGATTAATTAGTAAATGTATCATGTAATTAACCAAAATGATTATGGTCTTTTAATCAAATTGGTCCTCCCAATAACTTAGCGAATCCTACACTTCCAAAGTAGAAAACGGAAATCCTAGTTGAATGGATTTCTAGTGGGTGATTGAATTCTTATAATTCTATTGATCATCCTCAGATACATCCAATATTGGAATTACAATAAACTATAAGTGAGCAACTCCTCGCCCATCACATCTCATGTGAGGTTCAATCCTTTACCTAGACCCTAATGCTCAAAATCTCAGGTACATCCATTATTGACTTATCTTGCATTAGTTAAGTTGATCCCATTGAGCCAGTAATTATGCAAATAATTTTAATGTCCTCAGGTACATCCAATATTGGCCACTAAGCCATTTGCATATTTACAACATCTCATGCTTAACAATTATTCTTAAGAAAATCTCTTAAATTAATTACATCTTATGCAACTATTTAAAATTTCTTAAAATAATTGCCCCAATGGAGGGCCTATGTTATAATTACTTTAATTATAGCATTTCCAACTTAATCATTTGTTTGGAAGATTTTATGGTCATTCTAATTACTATTAAGGTCTCACTTTGCACATTATCCAATTAGCATGCATATATCATATAATAGCATACATTCCCATGCATCTCATGCATTAATGGATAAGCAATAAATATGGTATGATCATGGACTTTCTAAGGGATTCAATTCTGAGCCACCAAGAATTGAATCAGGGCATTCCTAGGTGCATTTCATTCATTCATTCATTTTACAAGAGTTGCTGAAGGAGTACATAATCAACACTTGATCTTGAATTCCTCCCACTGGTCCCACTAATGCTCTTGATCTCCTTGAACTTCTTGCAATCTAATATTACATGGTAATCCTTGGCATACTAAGGCGAATTTACAAGAACAAAATAAATGAAATTACAACCCATAAATTATTACAAACTTAATAATACATGCCCAAAAAAAATAAATAAAAATAAATTAATTAATTTACAATCCCAAAGAAACATAAAAGAGATAAATCCAATCACGTTGGTCTTTTATAATCCATGATCATCCATCATGCATATCACTATTTAATAATTAAATAAAACATACATACTTAAATTAAATTGGATATCTCATATTCAACTTAAAAATCCAGATTTAAATATGATTCAAACAAATTTAAAAATTCAGATTTGAATCTCATTCAAAAAAATTTTAAAATTCAAATTTGAATCACATTCAAACAATTTTTAAAAAAATCAGATTTGAATCACATTCAAACAATTTTTAAAAATTCAGATTTGAATATTATTCAAACAACTTTAAAAATTCAGATTTGAATATGCTTCAAACAACTTTAAAAATTCAGATTTGAATCACTTTCAAACAATTTTTAAAATTTAGATTTAAATCACATTCAAACAATTTTTAAAATTCTGATTTGAATCATAATTTAATTGTCTGATTAAAATTACTAATTAAACACTTTAATTAGTCAAAGAATAGGCCTTAGATCATACAACAATTGCAGAATTAAAAGCCAAACCTTGAACCACCCATGGTAGCCAAACCATGCGCACCATTGATGGTGTTTTTTTAAAGTATGCCGCCACCTTGCTTTGCAACCAGCAATGATCTTTTGATCTCATGATCAAACACACAATTAAATCATATAATCAATAATCTAAATGGCAAATATAGTGGCTCTGATACCAATTGATGGAACAGAAGCGTGAAAAACACAAGTTTATACCATTGAATTCAAAAATTTTCACCTAGGGTCACATGCATCATGCAAGATATATTTTTATCTATTTGATTTCAATGATAAACAACATATTGAAACTCTTTTAATATGTTTTTGGATCTGTATTTGCCATTTAAGATTTTAAAATTAATCAGATTAATTTTAGAACCCTGGATTATATCAAGAACGATTACACTAACCTCTTGGTGTACTGCAGCGTGTCTGCGCCTTTGAGATTCGTCTTCAGGACACCATATGTTATCCCTCTAGCTTGTCCACACCAAGAACACCTATGGCAGCCCTTGAACAGCTTCTAAAGCTTTTTCTATTAATTAGAAATTCAAGTTCTGCCTTTTAAGAGATTAGAGATGTAAACAGGACACTAGAAACAATTTCTAGTGTTCTTAATCCAAGAGATTGATGGCTAATCTCTTTGAATTGATGAGAGATGAAGAAGAATAGATGAAAAACCTTCAAGTGGCGTGACAAAGGAGAGGAGTGGCTGCTGGTTATTTTTCTTTTCATAACCACACTTAAATAGCTAGGTTAACACATTAAAACCTTGCCACATGTCACCCTTTGATTAGCTCTAGGTTTAAGTGACCCAATCACATTGTGCCAAGTGTCAAACCTATATTTAATCTTGATTTTAATCATCTTACATGATTAAAAAAAAAACATTTGGCAAGCATATGTGTAATCCCATGTGTCACCATCTCATGGTGCCACGTGTCACACTGTGAAATGACCAAAATGACCATGTGTCTTAATTTTGAGTTCTTAACCCAAAATAATTATTTTTCTTCTTCTAATTAATTTATATCAAATATAAATTAATTAATTAATCTCTATTAATTAATTTCTCATTAATTAAATTCATATTTAAACACTTTAAATATAAATTTAATTTATACTACACATCCAATAATCTAGATTTGGTTTCAAGTTATGCTAGGGACTTTGCAATTTAATTGCAAACCAAACCTATTTAATTAATCAATTAAACTCTTTAATTAATTAATTAAATCATATTTAAATAGGTGATAACTTGTGTATATGTGTGACTTACTAGGCTCATCACTAATTGGCAATGAGACATGATATCAACTCTTAATATCATAAGAACTCTTTCTTACCATAAATAATTTCTCTAAATCATTTTATGAACCTCTTAGACCATGGTTAACACCTAGCATAGCATGCCATGGCCACCCAATTAGTAATAAGGTTTACCTTAAATGAACCTATAATCACATGTTACCATGCACTAGAATCTCTTTGTTACAAAATCCCAACTCAAGCTGGAGTCATGGTTTATGTCAAACTCCATTTGCTATGAATATTATGTTCTCTTTTAATTCCAGTTCTTGATTAAAAGATTTTCTCATCAGAAACTCTTTTCTGAATAAATTTATCTGTCCTAGCCAGGAACTTGAAACATCAAGAACAATTAAATGAACATAGGATTTTATCACTATTTACTTAGAGGAACAGATTCCATCTTGATCAACACCTACCTCCATATATAACTAGTAGGAGCCAACACATGCCCATATACCCATACATAGTACAAGTATGAAAGCAGTATCAAACTCAAACTACCGATATACAAGATAACTGTGCTATCTCAGGTCTAAAGATTATATGCACTGATATGATTTATGACAAAACATTGATAAGAGTAAACTCCATGTGCTTGTCATAAGTGTCACTGGTTCGGCCTACTTATCATTTATAAGTGCCTATCATGTTTGTTATATGGCATGAGACTCACCATTCCATCTTATTTATGTCTCATATAAATAACTTGGGAACAAACATGAAAACAATCTTTCTAGATAAGTCATGTTCTTTATTATGAAGTATCCTCGATTGTGAACCTATTTATGATATTTTGTGCTAGAAATAATTTCACTTATATTCTTAACAACTTAAGAATAATATTTCTAACAAAATATCAATGGACCTTTTCTATTACACATAAATATATTATGTAAACGGAAAAGTGAAAATGCCTTTTATTAATAAAAATATGTACAAGATACATACTAAATGATATGATCTAGGGCATACTACTAACATGTTTTAATATGCAGGAACTAGCAAGTAGTAGCAGCTTACAGACACAAGATGTTAAACTCAGAATTGCCATTGGAGCAATGGTTGCAGCCTTAGCCATAGGGTCTAAATCTTTGTACTTATCAGAACGCGTTTTGTATTCAGGTCATGTATTATATGTACGTGATACTTTTAAGAACATCGTTTCTGTATCTAGTTTGACTAGAAATGGATATAAATTTCAGTTTGTAAATGATGTTTGCAATATTTATTTTGGAAATAATATTATTGGCATGGGTTATATGCATGATAGACTCTATTATTTGGATAATAATGATAAATACAAAACCACAGCAAGCAATCAAAATGAATTTAATGCCATAATAAAAACTAATTCTAGTCCAAAACATCTTTGGCACTTAAGATTAGGTCATGTTGTAGAGGATAGGATTGCAAAATTGGAGAAAATGGGAATTTTATATTTATTGGGTTCTAAACCTACTCCAAGTTATGAATCCTGCCTTCAAGGCAAAATGACTCAATCTCCCTTTATTGGACAAGGATTAAGGGCTGAAAATATTTTGGAACTAATGCATAGTGATGTATGCAGTCCATTTAAAGAAATGGTAAGAGTTGGTTATCATTACTTCATTACCATTACCGATGATAAATCTAGGTATGGGTATTTTGTATTTGATGAAATACAAACATGAATCATATGAAAAGTTCAAAGAATTCAAGTTTGAAGTAGAAAATCAAATAGGAAAAAGTATTAAAATTCTTTGATCAGATCGAGGAGGTGAATATTTGAGTACTGAATTTGAGGAGTTCCTAAAAGAACATGGCATTATTTCTCAATTGACTCATCTAGGAACGCCACAATTAAATGGAGTATTTGAAAGGAGAAACCGTACCCTATTAGATATGATACGCAGTATGATGAGCTATACAGACTTACCAATTTCTTTTTGTGGATTTGCATTGCAAATAGCTTTACACCGTCTTAACAGAATTCTATCAAAATTAGTCTCTTTCACTCCTTATGAGATATGGCATGGAAGGCAACCAATTCTTAAGCATGTTAAGATTTGGGGTTGTTCAGCTTATATTAAAAAGCTGAAAACTGATAAATTGGAAACAAAATCTGAAAAGAGACGATTTATTGGATATCCAAAAGGTAGCTTTTGATATTATTTCTATTTGCCAATATCACAAAGAGTTGTGATAAGCAGGGATGCCATTTTTCTTAAGCAACAATTTATTCAAGAATATGGTAAAGGAAGGCAAATAGACTTGAAATTAGAGAATTCCAATCAAGCAACAACTCAAATAAATATAGATCCAACCACTCAACCTAAACTTATTAATGATACATCCACTTCACTTCCTCAGAGATCAACTAGAATATTGTAAGGTAGGGGGGTTGTAGTAAGGCATGAGGCAAAATATCATCCAACTCAACTTAACTCAACTAAGCCTTTATCCCAAAAATTTGGGGTTGGCTATATGGATTCGCTTTCTCCACTCTGAATGATTTTGGGTTAAATCCTCAAAAATGTGTAATGCTTCTAGGTCATGTTGTACTGCTCTCCTCCAAGTCAATTTAGGTCTACCCCTTTTTTTCTTTCTATCCTCTAACCTAATGTGCTCTACTTGTCTAACTGGAACCTCCGTATGTCTACGCTTCACATGACCAAGCCACCTCAATCTCCCTTCTCTCAACTTATCTTTAATTGGCACCACTCCTACCTTTTCTCTAATGCTCTCATTACGGACTTTATCTAGTCTAGTATGGCTACTCATCCACCTTAACATTCTCATATCTGTAACTCTTATCTTAGATGCATACGACTCTTTCAGTGCCCAACACTCACTACCATATAACATAGTTGGTTGTATGGCTGTGCGGTAAAATTTTCCTTTCAATTTATTGGGAATTTTACGATCACATAAAACTCCTGTGGCACATCTCCACTTTAACCATCCGGCTTTAATCCTATGACTAACATCCTCCTCACATCCCCCATCTACTTGAAGGACTGAGCCTAGATATTTAAAGTGATTACTTTGGGATAGTATCACTCCATTCAAACTAACTCCTTCCCTATCACCAGTTTGGCCTTCACTGAACTTGCAATGCATGTATTCTGTCTTTTTTTTACTTAACTTAAAACCCTTTGACTCTAGAGCACTTCTCCAAAGTTCTAGCTTTCTATTGACTCCTTTTCGTGTCTCAGCTATCAGAATGATATCATCCGCAAACATCATACACCAAGGAATACTCTCTTGTATATGTTTCGTCAGTTCATCTAAAACTAATGTAAAAAGGTAAGGACTTATGGCTGATCCTTGGTGTAATCCAATTGAGATTGGAAAATCTCTTGTGTCCCCTCCCACTGTGCGCACAATAGTAGTTGCTCCTTCATACATATCTTTCAATACTTGTATGTACCTAATAGATACCCTCTTTTGTTCTAACACATTCCATAATACCTCTCTTGGAACACTATCATAAGCCTTCTCCAAATCAATAAAAACCATGTGTAGATCTTTCTTCACATCTCTATATTTCTCCATCAAGCTTCTAATGAGAAAGATCGCTTCCATAGTTGAACAACTGGGCATGAAACCAAATTGATTGAGAGAGATAGAAGTATCATGACGTAGTCGATGCTTCACAACTCTCTCCCATAACTCTCTCCCACAACTTCATAGTATGGCTCATGAGTTTAATTCCCCTATAGTTTGAGCCACTCTGTGTGTCTCCCTTATTTTTTAAAATAGGTACTAAAATACTCTTCCTCCATTCATCAGGCATTTTCTTTGAGTTTAGAATCTTATTAAATAATTTAGTTAACCATGCCACTCCCATATCTCCCAAATACTTCCACACTTCAATTGGTATTTCATCGGGTCCACAGGCCTTACCCACTTTCATTCTCTTAAGTGCTTCCTTTACTTCTAAAGATCTAATCCTTCTAGTATAATTCACATTCTTTTCTATTGTTCTATAATCTATATTCACGCTATTACCATCTTGACTATTATTAAAGAGATCATTAAAATAATTTCTCCATCTTTCTTTAATATCCTCATCTTTCACCAACACTTTTCCTTCTTTATCCTTAATGCACCTAACTTAATTGAGATCTTGACATTTCATTTCTCTCCTCCTTGCTAATCTATAAATATCTTTCTCCCCTTCTTTAGTTCCAAGTTTCTCATATAACTTTTCAAAGGCCTGTGCTCTTGCTTGACTAACTGCTGTTTTTGCCTCTTTCTTTGCTATCTTGTACTGTTCATATGCCTCATTATTATCACATTTAGGTAATTTCTTATACCATTCCCTTTTTCTCTTCACTGCCTTTTGTACTTTCTCATTCCACCACCATCTCTCTTTTGAGGGTGGTCCATATCCTTTAGACTCTACAAGTACTTTTTTAGCTACTTCTCTAATCTTTGATGCCATCTGTATCCACATATCATTAGCCTCCATATGCAGCTTCCATACTTCGGACTCGAAAAGCTCATTTTTGAACTTCACTTGCTTTACTCCTTTGAACTCCCACCACTTTGTTCGAGCTACACTATTTCTTCTGACCTTACTTGAATTGTTCCTAAACTTGACATCCAAGACCACCAACCGATGTTGACTTGTTAAAGCCTCTCCTAGAATGACCTTGCAATCCTTGCATAGAGCTCTATTTGTCTTCCTAGTTAAGAGGAAGTCGATTTGGCTTCTATGTTGCCCACTTTTGAAAGTCACTAAATGTGACTCTCTTTTTATAAAGTAGGTATTTGCTAGTATTAGGTCGTATGCCATAGCAAAATCCAAGATGCTTTTTCCCTCCTCATTTCGACTGTGAAAACCAAAACCTCCATGAACATTCTCATAACCTTGTCTATCACTTCCTATATGTCCATTCAAATCTCCACCAATGAAAACATTCTCTTCATTCGGTATGCTTTGCATTAAATCATCCATATCTTCCCAAAACCTTTGTTTACTCTCACTGTCTAGTCCTATTTGTGGAGCATAAACACTAACTATATTTACTGTTTCTCCCTCTAGTACTAGCTTTACAGTATAATTCTATCTCCTACTCTTTTCACAGCTATTACTGCGTCTTTCAATGTCCTGTCTATGATTATGCCCACTCCGTTCTTGTTTCTCTCCTTTCCGGTAAACCACAGTCTGTACCCTGAATTACCCACTTCCTTACTTTTCTCTCCTACCCATTTAGTCTACTAAATGCAAGCAATATTCACCCTTCTCCTTTCCAAGGTATCCACAAGCTCCATTAATTTTCCTATAAGTGATCTAACATTCCAAGTACCAACCCTAATCCTTCTCCTATCCTGCTCCTTCCTAATTGGTCTCCTTCTATGATATCTTCTATTGTTTTTTATGTCTATCTTGTGTTCTGTTCCACTATTTATTCTACTATCTGTCCTATTGACTAACTTCTTTACCCACACCGGTCTATGATGTGGGAACCCTTACTCACTTAACACCACACCCAAGCGCCGGTATGGCGCATCGCTTTCGGTGAATGCCCTACACCCTTGCATATTTCTCACTACACCCGGGCTCCGATGTAGTGCGTCGTTAGTAGAGGATACCCCAACATTTATATCATTTGAATCCATATCATAGGGTGTAATGAAAGTTTTACGCTGGTTATCACCTACCGCAACCCTCCTCCTTTATCCGAGCTTGGGACCAGCTAAGTGCAAACTACTTAGGCAGAGTTAGGCAAAATATTATCCATTAAAATTATATAAAATGCACTAGGTAATGGCCAAGAAAGATGGTGGAGTCACAATGGTCTCATTTAAGTATCACCTCCTTAGACAGCATTTCCTAGACATGCACTTCATATAATCCTAATAGAATCGAATCACTGGTAAGTACTGTCTTCCCATAACACTACCATGATGCTAAGGATTTATGCCACGAAGGCATAAATAGGCAGGAGTCAACACCCGGGTAATAACTGGGACATATTTAGTGTTTCTTTCAAGGGTTATGGATGGTAACTTACTCCTTACAGAGTTTTCACAACAGTCATTACTATAGCCCAATGTCTAGGTTCAGGATAGTGGGTACGTAAGAGGAAGGTGTTAGACACCCCTTACGCCTGGTCTAACCTCATTAATTCGAGTGTTAGTCCTCTACTAATGTCTCTAGAAGTCTTGTTTATTATTCCTCAATTAAACTTTATCCTAAAAATGCATTTCTATTCCTACGCACGTAAGTAATTCACAAAAGGGTTATTGCTTACAAACAATTCTCATGCATAAGTAATTCCTATCTATGGGGTTGCTAATTATTTAAATGATATTTACCAGATGACTAAAATTAATTTATCATTAAGAATTTAATTTACAAACAAATTTAATTTCAAACAACCCTAAGTTTCTATTTAACCTAATTAATTAATTTTTCTCCATGTTACCCTAAGGATAATTAAGCTAAATTAATTATGCACATGTGTAATTTATTCTAATATCACATAAGGCCTAAACAATCACAACCTAATAAAGATTTCTAGCGTGCAAATTTATTTTACAATTACCAAGTATTAAATTAAATTTATTTTACATGCCAATATTAGTTTAATTTACAAACAAGATTAATTTTAATTTACTAAGTATTTACTTAAATTAATTACATTTAAAAGTCAGTTAAATTAAAAACAAAGTTAATTTTAATTTACCAAATAAAAATCCTATTATTACTATATTTTCATACCAACAATTATTTTAGGAATTTAGGATTACTTACTTGTTAGTAATTGCAGTTGCCATTGGGGCAAGCTACCCTTAAAAAAGGGCCTTCTCTTCTAGTATGGCAATAATATCCCTGGCTTACTTCCGTTTAGCTCCATGTAAGCTCCACACAAATACTCTCTTTGGTACTTACCTCAGGGCGAATTACCAAATTTGTTTGTAATAAAAAATAAAGAAACTAAAGAAAATAAAAAAAAATAAAGAAAATAAGAAAATACTAATAATAATCCACATTGGATTCTAACTCTAGTCTTCTAAAGAAGTTAAAATTCTTAATCAGTTACAACTACCTAATGGTCTAAGTCTTCTAACATGATCCAAACACTTCATAACACCTCTTGAATTAAAAGAACATAGAAAAATAGATCAAATATCAATTAGAACCTAAGAACACATAAGAACATGCATAAACATGCAATTCTCATATTTTAGCAGATTGAGAGTAGTAAGAAATTTAATATTTAAAAAATAGTTAGACATGCCTCAAAATCATAAAAAAATTACAAAAGATAGATAACACATCATACAAGACCACAAAATTTATAGATCAAGCAAAACCCTAGTTGAATGGTCTACACAAATCGTTAGTTTTCCTAGTGATAGAATCGCACTGCTTTTTTTGTAAAATTCATAACTCATCAACCATAACAGATATGAATGCAAACCTAATTGGAAAAGTTTCACAAGATTTTGAACTTAATTTTAGATACTAGATTCACACAAAAATATTAAGAAACAAGGGAGATATGGGCTTCAACATCGAGTATTCTGCAAATTGGATTTTGTAAGAACCCTAAATTCAAACTGTGGAAGCGGAAGCAAAAAATTATTAGTTTAAAACATTGAATTCAAAACTTTTCTTCTAGGGTCTCATGCATCATGCAAGATTCATTATTTACCTAATTGATTTCAACATTCAACAGCATATTAAAACACTTTTAATATGCTTTTTGGATCTACATTTGCCATTTAAGATTTTAGAATTAATAGATTAATTCATTAGAACCCTAAATTAATACAAGAACATATGCACTAACCTTTTGATGCACTGTTAATGTGTTTGGTACCTTTGGGAAGCACTTAGGACACCAGATGTTGTCCCTCTAGCTTGTCCACACCAAGATCACCAATGGAAGCCCCTTGAATAGCTTCTCAAGCCTTTCCAATCAATTAGAAAATGAGGTTTTGCCTTTTAGAGAGGTTGCAGATGTATATTGGACGCTAGAAACGATTTCTAGCAATTTTAATTCAAGAGAATATTGGCAATTCTCTTTGAATTGATAAGAGATAAAGAAGAAGAGAGAAAGAACACAACAAGGGTGGTAGCACCTCTTTGAGAAAATCATATTGCTTATTTTGTTCTTTCATCCTTTCCCTTATATAGCTAGGTCACCACTTAAAACCCTTGCAACATGTCATCTTCTGATTGGTTCAGAATTTTAATTGACCCAATCATATTATGCCAAGTGTCAAAACTAGAATTAATCTTGATTTGATCATCTTACGTGATTGGATGATAAATGGCAAGCTTATGTGTAGTGCCATGTGTCACCATCTCATGGTGCCACATGTCACCCTGTGAAATGACCAAATTACCCTTATGTCTTAATTTTGAGTTCTCAACCCAAAATAATTATTTCTCTTATTTTAATCATTTATATCAAATGTAAATTAATTAATTAATCTCTATTAACAATTTTCTCATAATTAAATTCATATTTAAACACTTTAAATATAAATTTAACTTATACTATACATCCAATAACCTAGATTTGGTTTCAAGCCATGCTAGGGACTTTGTAATCTTATTACAAACCAAACCTATTTAATTAATCAATTAAACTCTTTAACTAATTAATTAAATCACATTTAACTTGGTGATTACTTGTGTATGTGTGTGACTCAGTAAGCTCATCACTAATTAGCAATGAGAAATGATATCAACTCTTAATATCATCAGAACTCTTTCTTACCATAAATAATTTCTCTAAATCATTTTAGGTAGCTTATAGGCTATGGTTAACACCTAGCATAGCATGCCATAGCCACCCAATTAGTAATAAGGTTTACCTTAAATGAACCTATAATCATATATTACCATGCACTAGAATCTCTCTGTTACAAAATCCCAATTCAAGTTGGAGTCATGGTTTATATTCTCTTTTAATTCTAGTTCTTGATTAAAAAGATTTTTTCATCAGAAACTCTTTTCTTATTAAATCTATCTGTCCTGGCCAGGAACTTGAAACATCAAGAACAATTAAATGAACACAGGATTTTATCCCTATTTACTTAGGGTAACAGATTTCATCTTGATCAACACCTATCTCCATATATAACTGGTAGGAGCCAACACATGCCCATATACCCATACACAGTACAAGTATCAAAGTAGTATCAAACTCAAACCACCTATATAAAAGATAACCGTGCTATCTCAGGTCTAAAGATTATATGCACTAATATGGTTTATAACAATGCATTGACAAGAGTAAACTCCATGTGCTTGTCATAAATGTCATTGGTTCGGCCTACTTATCATGCATAAATGCCTATCATGTTTGTTATATGGCTTGAGACTCACCGTTCCATCTTATTTACATCTCATATAAATAACTTGGGAACCTATATGATTACAATATTTATGGATAAGTCATGTCCGTATTGTGAAGTGCCCTCGATTGTGAACCAATTTATGATACTTTGTGCTAGAAATACTGTCACGCATATTCTTAACAACTTAAGGATAGAATTTCTAACAAAATATCAATGGACCTTTTCTATTACACATAAATATATTATGTAAACGGAAAAGTGAAAATACATTTTATTAATAAAATATGTACAAGATACATACTAAATGATATGCTCTAGGGCATAGTACTAATAATCTATCACTAGCACTAGAGCCATTCATTACAATATCTTAGACCCATTTTCTCAAGATGACGGTCTAACTGAGCTTGTGACATAGGCTTAGTGTGTAAGACCCCTCACTCGACTACAGTGTAGCCGAGCAAGGCGTGTCACACGGAGTGCCAGAGCACCTGATCTTATCTGATTTCATTACAGTTCTTGATTTGCTTGTTCAAAAACTTTATCTAAGGTTTAGACTATTTTTACTGTTTATCAAAATCTGACTAATTTGGAAATTTCAAAAATTTTAACGACAATCCAGCAGAGTGCCGGCTATAATTTGGACTAACAGTTCTTCTGAACCTGCCAAAAATAATTTTAATATATACTCAAATTCACAACTCAGAATCGATCTCGAATTTTCTCATACTCAATCTCAATTAGAATCATCATGATCAGATACTTAACTCATATATCAAAATTCTTACATTTTATTATCTTACATAATTTGCCAACTAATTGCATAAGTTTGTCAAGTACAGGATATACAAATAATTTACAATATACTAAGAATGAACAAAATACATAACATGTATAAATATGAGCCTTATCTACATGCATTGCTGAGGAGGTGACAACCTTGTACACTTCTGACACTTCTGCAGATCTGGACTCCAAAATCTCAGTCGAAGTAACTGCACGAGAAAAACAATTCCATCGCGCTAAGCATTTCTACTTAGTGGTGCAATAATATAACAAGAAATAATATATACAAATAAAGAAAGAAATAAATCATAATTCGAATACTCAGGAATCAATTTAATTTGGTATGGTATTTCTAGTATCAACTATCTTATATACTAGTTTGATCTTCTTTGGAAGTACTAAGTTATAACCTTTCAGTAATAATGCCTAGTATACAAATTATTCTAACTGTATTGTATTTTAAGTCTCTACAGTTCTGCAAGTTGTATTTTTATTATGTTTCTATTGCTAATATCTTTTACTCATTTCATTCAATACTTAATTTAATTATACTGAAATTTCATTATACTTAACTTAACTGCCTGAATGAAATAATGTTTTAATTGACTACCCGTGTAGCCTATACACTGACCAAACTGGATAAATGGTTATACTAGCACTAGGTACCTAGTACCTTAGGCCATCACACCATTGATCACAAAGTATCTCCCGGTGTGCAAACAGTGTGGCTAAAAAGCCATATAATCAATCAGTAAGGCAATAAACCGAGTGTAATAACATAATCCATATAGCCATAGGCTATTAAAATCACAGTGTGGCATAATAAGCCATAAAACACAATATGGCGTAAAGCTATTTATAGAACAGCTGTCATAACCTATTGGCATGCCAACCTATCTAAACTAGTCAACTAGGCAAACTAGGGTATATTACAAGGTTACATATTTAATTCTTTATTCTTAAGGTTTATACGTCTGTATGCCTTTCACTAGTCAACAAAATTGTTGACATTTTTATGCATCATGGATAGGTTGATTCTAGTATCAACATGTCACAATTATTCAGTAGATCATCAGATAGATCACATTTCATGTCAATTGTTATGAAGTACCATTATGCTCAAAGCACTTTTCCTATATCTGATAATAAGAACTAATGTCCCATTCATATATTCATGTGATTTATTAAGTCATTATGTTTCTTATTCACATTAATAGTCCAACATAAATGTTGACTTTTTCACACTGAACAAATATGTTGGTTCTAGTTACACTACGATTCCTCATTTTGAGTTTGTACTCGTTGGCATTGATTTCCAAACTTAATTCAAGGCTAATTATATATGATTCCAAATTTTCAGATTTCATGGCCAATAGTTACTGTTCTATTGGGTCAGGCTATAGGGTGAAATTAGCAAAATTCTCTTTATCAAATTGTTTCTTATTATGTCATCTTTAATTCCCTTTTTGAATTACTCCATTTTGAATTGTATAACTCAAGTTATAGTCAATTAACCATAATTAGGTCAAATCTGAATTTTGGTTCCCTTAGTAGTCATTTTGATTCTGGATTTTACTAATTTATTTGGACTGCTTATAATGACATTTAGGCCTAGTGTGCTTCATAGGATTTATTGCCCTATGTCTTATAGTCATTTAGAAATTTTACTTGTAATTTGTCAAGTCTTATAGAATTATTTATAGTCAAATTGTTGACTTGGACTCAAAGGTCCTATATTGGCATGGTCCTCAATTAGGTCAATGGCTTTGACTTTAAATTTGGCCTTATACATTTATAATTTAAGGAAGTTGCCTAAAACAAAGTTTTAGGTCTCTTTCTTAGCTTTCCAGATTGGTATGGATCATTAAATTTGGAGACTTGTTGTGGGAGATATGCCTATTTGAATTTTCTGAACTTAATGGTCAATTGTACCAATTATAGATTTAGTGTGTCAACTGAATCAACTTAATTGACCTTGTTCCCTTGATTTCTGGGTTCTGGTCAAAATTTCAATATTGTAGGTTTATGTCTTATTGAACTTTTGGCACTAATTTTAGGTCATTCTGAGTTGTATAGATCAAGATATGGTCAATTTACTAAAATTGGACAGATTGCATTTTCAATGCAACTTTAGGTCATTTTTAGGTCAAGTTCAATTATGGTAGATTTGGTACCTAAATTGGGCAATCAATTTGAATTGGTTCTAATCATTTATGGGCTTTGGTGTCTTCATAAGAGTTATAGCTCTATGTATAATCTTTCCATTGATATAAATTTTAGGTCATTTGGATCTATTTTGAGTGAGTAATGGTCAAATAGGGACTACTATTCATATAGTCAAATTCTAGGTTGCAATGGTTTTGGACAGTTTTGATATCTCAAATTTTGCAAGCAGTTTGACTTAGTAAATGGCATTTTTGGGTTCTGTGATCTTCACCAAAGTTTTAGCCCTATGTCTAAACTTTCCGTTTGTATAAATTTCAAGTCATTTGGAGTTGTGTAGACCAAGATATGGTCATTTTACTATGGCTAGTCAAGTTGCACTTATATTGCACAATTAGGTCATTCTTAAGTCAAAGTCAATTCGGCCAGTTTTTGTAACCCAAATTGGGCAATCAATTTAACTTGCTTAATGGCATTTATGGGCTTGGTGGTCGCTACCAAAGTTGTAACTCTATGTCTAAGTTTCTAATGATATAAATTTTAGGTCATTTGGACTTGTTTTGAGTGAGTTATGGCCAAAATACTGGCTACTGTTCATATGGTCAAAAATTCTAGGTTTCAAGTTACCAATCCGGATTAGATCACTAAATTAGTTATTTTCTAGATAGAATTTTGGCAAGCTTTCTACATGAAAGTTGGTCCCTATTGAGTCTAATTTTACCTCCAATTGGCCTCATACCAATTGGGGTCACACAAATCAGATTATAAGCTCAATTGTATACTGCCCTTAAATACTTCATCAATTACACATCCTGCTTGCTTCACCTTAATTTTCCTTACCAAATTTCTAGATTTATAATGCATAAACATCATGTATCACATCTCATCATGGTCATTTTGGACAGTTTATATAATTTCTCAATACACTAATTACAACCTTAATTACATCAACACAATATACAGAAAATACCTAATAATTAAACATAAAATCACTTACCTTTGCTTCATACAATTCCAACCATTACTTACATATACTGCCCTTAATCCATCAATATCATAATTCATCATTTAAATTCATGAAATCAAATATTAATCCATGAACTTCAAGGCTACCGAAATTGGCCATTTGCCAAGGCTCTCAAATACACTTTCCAAACTCCTAATTTCAAGTGCTCATTATACATACAAGGGAGGTAATTTATCAATACATCAAAATCACCTAATCAACACTAATTTCCATCATTTTAGTGTAAGAAAAACTCAAGCAAGCTCACCTCTCATGGCTGCTAAATCAAAGATTCACTAATACTCAATCATTTCCTCAATTTTTCTTAACCATTCAACTTGTCTCAACCTCAACACAAAGTTTAATTAAGTGAGATAAGGGAAACTAGCACTAACCTTGTAACACCCCTATGTTCGGTAGTACGTTCTACTGTTCTGGTGACTAGTGTCAGTCCGGATAGCTAGGATGCCCAGAACTACATTTAAATGTTAGTGAGGAGACATAAAATAATGAAATACAAGAAAGGAAAATACAAGAAAAACAAAGGAAAAATAATAGCAATGAAATAAAACTAAGTTAAACGAGCCAGCATCGTAGCGATGGGTGACCGCACAGGGAAGTTACGGCACAGGAAATAGCCGACCCTAGGACTATAGGGAACCCTCAAAATATAGTTTCGAGACATAATTAATGACTTATTGAAGTATAAATGTCATTAGAAATATCAAAGAAAAATTAATTAATTAGTACAAAGAAAAACGAGAAATCGAGAAAACGACAAAACTCGGTGTTAACGAAAAATCGAGAATACAACCCGAATAGGGGCATTGTTGTCATTTGACACGTAGAGTTGGCTTTTGACCTAAATGTCAATGAAAAATAAATGGTATTAAATTTGGGAAAATCAAATGAAAAATGGAATTAAAGATAAAATGTAAATTAAGAGAAATTAAGGTTAAAATTACAATTTTTGAAACCTTAGATTATAATATCATTAATCTAGGTTTAGTGGAGCACTAAGTGGATACATTAATACTTAAAATGAGGGCAGAATCCTCCACTCACTTCATCATCCTCACCAAGCTCTCCCATGGCCGAAAATGTTGTCCCAACTTCCCTCCATGGAAACCACCCATGCAAGCTTGAGATCACCTTCATTTCAAGCTAAATTCTTGAATGTCCTTCATTAATCTTTGCCTACACACCTTGGGTAGCAATAAGGGAGCAATAAAGATAGGTTTTGGTGGAGTTTTGAAGAAGTCCAAAAGAGGTAAGTGGTTATTTTCAATTCTTGTTTCATTAAAAGTGTAACTAAGGTTGTGGGTAGTTGAATTATGGAAGAATTTTTGAGGTTTGATGAATTGTTGGTGATGGAGCATTTCAGCAGCCATGGAACTTCATCATGTACAGCTTGTCTTTGCATGTAAATGGTGGTTTGAGATGTTAAATTAAGTGTTTAAATGTATTGGAGTTGGTTTTCATGTATAAAGTTTGATTTGTAAGCTTGAAAAGTGAAAATGGAAGTTGATGGGTATGTGTAATTTTTGCGCAGCCTCAAAATGGAAATTGGTAAGGCTCAAATTCATGAAATGTTGTTGAAATATTGTACAAAAAAATGGTAGCATATATGTGTGTGGAATAGTAGTGATAGGTATGTAATTTAATGATGGAAGTTTGTGTGATAATTGGAAGTATTTATGTGTATATATTGTTGGGATTGAACTTTGTGAATTGTGACTGCATTTGGTGTATTTTAATGTAACACCCGTAGGTTTGGTAGTGCGTTCTACTGTTCCGGTGACCAGTGTTGTCCGGACAGCTAGAATGCCTAGAACTACACTTCGATATGAGTGAGGAGACATTAAATAATGAAATAGAAGAAAAGAAAATACAAGAAAAATAAAGGAAAAATAATAGCAAAGAAATGCAACTAAGTTAAGCGAGCCGAGAACCCTAGCGATGGGTGACCGCACCGGGAAGTCACGGCGTGGACCGTTGACTAGCCCTGGATCGCGGGGAACCCTGAAAAATATTTTTAGGAGTTAAAGAGACATCAATTGAAGTAGAAATATCAAAGAAAAATTAAATAATTAGTACAAAGAAAAGCGAGAAATCGAAAAACGGACAAAACCCGGTGTTACCGAAAAATTGGGAATGCAACCCGAACAGGGGCATTGTGGTCATTTGACACCCCGAGTTGTCTTTTGACCTAAATGTCCATTAAAAATAAATAATATTACACTTGGAAAATGTCATGAAAAATTAAATTGGTGGTACCTAATGTAAATAGCAAAAATTGGGAGTTAAATGTGGAAAAATGGAACCTTAGAATAAACAATGATTTAATTCTTACATAGTGGTCCACTAACTCATTTAAGTGGACCACTAAAGCTTCATTTGGGCAGAATATACATCTTCATCTTCAACCTTAGAACCAGCAGAAAATTTGCTCCCAAAAAACTCCATTGACGCATGGTTGAAGCTCCATGCATATGAGATTCAAGCTTCTTTCCTTCTACCTTCCTTCATCAAAGTTAGTCTACACCACTTGGGCAGTAGATTGGCAGCAAGAAGACCAAGTTTTGGTGAAGATTTAAGAAGTCTCATCCATAGGTAAGTTTGAGTTTTTGATTGTTGCTTTGTTAAAGTTTGTAAGGGTGTTATGGGTGTTTGATTTATGGAGAAATTTTTGAGTTTTGATGTTGAATGGGAATGTGCACTTTTGGCAGCCATGGAAACACCTTGAAGGCAGTTTAATTGTGCTTGTAAATGGTGAATTAAATGATTTATTAAATGTATATTGTGTAGGAAATTGTTTGGGTGATGTATACTTAGTGTATGTAAATGTAAAATGAGATTTAAAGTTTGGAAAGTAATGGAATGTAAGTGTACCATTGTGGCAGTTTGCTAACTCTTGAAGAATGCTGGAATTCATGCTTGGTTTATGGAATAATGATGTTAAAATGTGTTGGTTGTTATGGCAGTTTGAATGTATGTATAGTGGTGTGAAGGTTGGACATGTGAATGAGCTTGGTTATGGAGTTAAATTATTGTAAATTGAGTTGGGCAAATTCTGCACTTGTTGGTGCACATTGAATGTAATTGTAAGCTGCCAAAATGACCTATAATGTGTTGTGAATTATGTTTAGGTTGTGGTACAACCAGAATTGGTTTGAATGGTAAGTTTGGGGAGTGTTAAAAGTGATGCTTGATGTGTATGCAAGAATTTCAATAAGGCAGTTTGAGTTTTAAGCCTATAACTTTAATTGTGTGGCTCCAATTGGTATGAGACCAATTGGAGGTGAAACTAGGCACAAAATGTGCCAACTTTCATGAAGGAAGCTTGCCAAAATTCTGCTTGCAAGGTAGCTTGAAAAATGACCAAATCCGGCTTAAGTGCAATTGAGGCCTGAAAAATGACCATTTGGGCAGCAGTTAGTGTTTAGGCCATAACTCACTCAAAACAGGTCCAATCGACCTGAAATTTTAACCATGAATAGTTAAGACCCATATCTACAAGTCTTATGAAGACACCAAAGCCCAGAAATGATCATAAGAAAGTCAAACAGCTTGCACAAGTTCGGGTCCAAAAACTGGCTGAACCTAAAATGACCTAAAGTGACCTAAAATGACCAATTTTGGTGCAATTTGACCAGAAATAGTAAAATGATCATAAATTGGTCTACATAACTCAGAATGACCTGAAATTTTGCCCTGCATTCCATAAGACATAGATCTACAAGTTTGTAGTTTTGACCAAAACCCAAAAACCGAGGGAACTAGGTAGTCCGGCTAGGTCAAACTAGTATCCCAGAATCCAGCAAATTGCAAGAAAATGTAGTATACACGGAAATAAACTTGGTAACATGTACCAACCCTAAAATACTATCGAATGTGACATATTAATAACATTAAAACCTAATTTACCTAGAATGCACCGAGGGTCGACATATTAGGTTGACTAAGTAAATAATAGAATTCAGTGAATTACTTATCAAGCATTATCGTTAGAGACAATTTAAATGAGTACTGAAACACTTCAAATTGTGTTTTCAGTTAGCAACGACTCAGGGAAAGGGAAGAAAACACTGAGTCAGAGCCAAGAGGCATATATCAGAGGTTTGTGCACAATAAGTATTTCTTTTGAATTTTTCAATTGAAATAAATTACGATTATTTATATCTTATTGTTTTAAATTATGTTTGTGCACAATAAGTATTTCTTTTGAATTTTTCAATTGAAATAAATTACGATTATTTATATGTTATTGTTTTAAATTATGTTTGTGCACAATAAGTATTTCTTTTAAACTTTTCAATTGAAATAAATTACGATTATTTATATGTTATTGTTTTATTGTTTTAAATTGTGTTTGTGCACAATAATTTTGACTTCTCATTTTCTACTTAAAAATTAATTCAACATTATAGTTTTAAATTGTGTCCGTGCACAATACTTTTATATTCACTGCTCTTACTAGCAAATTTATGTAGAGAAATGAGTTATGAATAAGTTTTGATTGCTTTGGTTTTGGGAATATTATTTGGAACTTATTGTATTGCCAACTTTGCAAATGAAAATTTTGAGATAAAATGTGATTTATGGTTTGTATGAAATATTGTGATTTGAAATTGTTTTGATTCACATTTGGCATGACACTGTTGATATATTCCTCCCTCTTTGACTTATCAGTCTGGGGTGAGTGTGATTATGTTCCTCCCTCTTTGACTTATCAGTCTGAGGTGAGTGTGGATGAGTACTCATTATTCAGCTTGCTTCCTCCCTCATTGATTTCGATTATTGGGGTGAGTGTGTCTTGTCGTGGTGTACAACACGGCATGTGTGGAAAAAAATTATGTCATGGCCTAAATTATGTTATCGATTGGCAACATTGTATTATTCAGTTATTTGGTCGAATTGTGTTATTGATTTGCAAAACTATATTATTCAGTTATTTGATCAAATGGTGTTATTGATTGGCAAATTGCATTATTCAGTTATTTGATCAAATTTATATTATATGAACTTTGTAAATTGTGAAATGGAATTGTGAATTATTTGATTTGTGAATTATCAATAAAAGATTTATGTATCGCATTTCAAATTGTTATTGTGCACCACTGATTAAATTTTACTCAGCAATAGCTTTTCATTGCCGTGAGTAGACAGATCGACAGGCAAAGCTAGGTCGCTAGTACTACATTGAGAGATCATCGGGTATATTGAGTATACCACATTTTGCATTTTGTACTGTAATGTATGTTCACTATATGTCTATATTGTTCTTGGTTTTGAGCAGTTGTAAAATAAAATTGTACATTAAAGTTATAAAATAAATTATGAGTTATTTTGACTTGTAAAAATTGTATTATATTTCTTGTATCTCCGTCTTTGAAAAATTACTATGGATTTGAGTTGAGAAATATGTTGTGTTGAGAAACATGTTGGAGTTGAGATTTGGAAATATATATTGAAGTGCTTTTTACAGGTTTTTCTGAAGAACTGTTTTATCCAAAATACAAATGGCACTCTGCCAAAATTTTTACAGAAATTCCAAATAATTCAAATGTGTTAGTTCTATCACTTCAGTTCAAAAAGGTTTTTAACACCTGTAAATAGTGCTCACCACTGTAAAAGAAGTAAGAAAAGTTTTTAAAATCCCTTGTAGTGTATTTAATGGGTTATCACTAGACGGACTTGGTAATTCATTAGGTATACTACGCGATCATGTTATGCCTTACAGAGGGGTAGGGTGTGACATTTAAAGTGGTTATATTCTGTCCAAGTTGACCTATAATGTAGAGAATTGAATGGTTTTGGTTAGTGCCAAATGCAGAATGTTATGGCAAGTGAAAATGTAATTAGTAAACATGTGTTTGGTTTGGTGCTTGAAAGGCATGTAGAGGACAGTGTGCAAATGATCCTATAGCCCAAAGTGTGTGACTCCAATTGGTATGAAGCCAATTGGAGGTGAAACTAGGCACAAAATGTGGCAAATTTCATGAAGAAAGTATCTAAATTCTGCCTAGAAAATGACTTCAAAAATGACCAAATCCGGATTAGTGACATGAAAGCCTGGAAATTGACCATTTGGGCAGCAGTTAGTGTTTTGGCCATAACTCACTCAAAACAGGTCCAAATGACCTGAAATGTTTACCATGAATAGATTAGACCTAGAGCTACAACTCTTATGAAGACACCAAAACCCAGAAATGACCATAAGCAAGTCAAAATGCTTGCACAAGTTTGGGTATAAAAACTGCCAGAACCAGAAATGACCTAAAAATGACCTAAAGTTGCCATTTTAGTGCAATCTGTCCAGCTTTAGTAAATTGACCATATCTTGTCTATACAACTCAGAATGACCTGAAATTTTGTCCCGAGTGCAAGAAGACATAGAGCTACAATTTTTCTTCTTTGATCAGAAGCTAAAAACTAAGAGAAATAGGAATTTAAGCTAGATAAATCTAGCACACAAAAATTGAGAATTTGACATTTACATATAATGATGCTTGAGGTAATTTGGCAATGAATGCCAACTTGTAAAAAGGGTAAATTGCATTATATTAACAGCATATTGAATTGTAAATTGTGACATGTTGATGCTAGAATCAACTTATCCATATTACCTAAAAAGGTCAATATTATAAGTTGACTAATGAAAGGAATAATATCAATAAAATTTAATTATGGAACGTTATGATTAGAAATAATTTAACTGAGCACTGAAACACTTTAAATTGTGTGTTTCAGTTGAAAAGAATATTGAAGAGCATAAGGAACATTGAGTCAAGGCCAAGAGGCGACTCATCCTAGGTTTGTGCACAATACTTTTTATATTCACTGCTTTTACTAGAAAATTTTATTTGGAGAAATGAGTTATAAATAATTTTTTATTGTTTTGGCTTTGGGAATTTTATTGGAAATTATTGTGTTGCCTACTTTGTGAATGGAAAATTGACTTTGGAAATGGATTATGTTTGCATGAAATATTTGAATAATATGATTTGAAATTGTTTTTTATTCACACTTGGCATGGAAGTCCCTTACTCTGTTCCTCCTCCACTTGTGGGGTTGAGTTGGATATTTGATTATTTTCCTCCCTCTCTGGCTTGCCAGTCTGGGGTGAGTTTGGATGTATTCTCATTAGCTAGCTAGCCACCTCCCTCATTGATTTCGATTAGTGGGGTGAATATGTCTTGTCGTGGTGTATAACACGGCATGTTTAGAATATTTTGTGTCATGACCTAAGTTATGTTATTGATTGGCAACACTGTGTTTTTCAATTATTTGATGAAATTTGTGTTATATGAGCTTTGAAAATTGTGACATGAAATTGTGAATTATTTAAATTGTAAATTGTCAATAAAAGTTTTATATACAACATTTTAAATTGTTATTGTGCACCACTGAGTAAATTTTACTCAGCGATAGCTTTTTCATTGCTGTCATAAATAGACAGACAGACAGAGCAGCAGAGTAGGCTGCTTGTGCCACATTTTGAGATTTCGCCGGGTATATTGAGCATACCATATTTTGTAGTTTATGTTATAATGTATGCACATTGTATGTATATATTGTACCTGGTCTTAAGCAGTTGTAAACTAAAATTGTAATTTATTTTGGCTTGTAAAATATTATGACATATTTCTCTTATTTCAATTTTTGGAAACATTAAAAAATTGTTGTTGAATTGAGTTGACAAATTTTGAGGAATTTATTGTGTTGAACTGTAATTGGAGTTTGGGGATTGAACAAATTATTAGAAGTGCTTTTTACAAATTTTTGAAGAATTGTTTTATTCAAAATACAGATGGTTTTTCACAGAAATTATTAATACCTTAAATTTGTTATTTGGTTTCACTTCAGTAAAAGAAAAATTTTTAACACCTGTCAATAGTGCTCACCACTGCATAAAGAAGTAAGAAAAGTTTTAAAATCTCTTGTAGTATATTTAATGGGTTATCAGTAGACGAAGTTAGTAATTCATTAGATATACTATGGGAACATGTTATGCCTTACAGAGGGGTAGGGCGTGACATGTTTTAGTGGTATCAGAGCTAGTTTTTAAATTCTGTTTTGACCTGTAATTTGAATATTCTTTCTTCATAGTACAACTGCTCAATGTCATTTTTTGATACATACAGTACATTACATTATAAAAATACACTAACAGGAGGAAATCTCCTTGTGTTATTTGTTTAGGAGGTCTAAGATCCTCAAATTGACTATGGAAGAAGGGGATCATTTAGTCAATCAATCTATAGAGGCTGAAGTACAAGGGGATGCCCCAGCCCTACACAATGTGAGTGCATCAGTGGCACCAGCCCCTCAGTACTGCAGTTTCCTGCTCAATTTGCTCAGCAGATGGCTGCAATGTTCTAATAAATGGCTGGTAACATGCCTACTCAAGCCCCACTGTAGACACCAATAGTACAACCACAGCCTTCAACTAGGCAGTATGATAAGCTGATTAAATATGGGGCTACTGAGTTCAAGAGG